>NW_026712653.1:3000000-3264897 GCF_030625045.1 Achroia grisella | reverse complement strand
TTTCTTTGTGACACCCTACGCTGTGGTTTGGGTGTCTCATGTGTCTCTGCCAGGTCGGTCTCAATCCCTGAATACAGGGAGAGACTCGAACCCGTCAGGTCTGACTCCAACCCCTCCATCACTTCTCCTTCCATCTCTACGAGGATCCTCTCGACCATCTCTCGCCTTTCTCTCTCATCGTCCACACTCTCCACTTCTCCCCACTCACGGCATAAGTTGTCCCCCCCAGAATACACGGGACGGCCCACCCCCGGCGAATCCGGTGCGGTGGGGAAGGATTCTCCAGCTGAGCTGGTACCTTCCTGGGGTATATTTTGTTTTTGACTTTCTGCCATGGTCTTCTGTTTCCTTTTTTACCCGGGTGAGGTCCCGCAGAAGAAGAAACAAGAAAAGAAAAAGAAACAAACTAAAGGGATAGAAAGAATATTAGGATAGGGTAAAGAATAGTCAAAATGACAAAACAAAACAAAACCAACAAAATATAAAAGAAGAAAACCAAAAAGGAAGAAGAAACCTATTTACATATTTACAAAACTAACCTAAACTAAACCTAATTATTTACACTATTTACACTTTTTTAGGTGAGTGCCAAATATGACACCCACCACCTACTCTACCCTAAGCTCTGAACGAGCGCCGAAAACGACGCCCGCTCCCTACCCAACAACTCATTACACGCCGAAGCTTTACACCGCCACTTTCATTGGACGGACGCCATAGGCAGCGCCCATCCCCTACTCGCCGGACTACTGGCCGACATAGTAGCAGTATCCCGAAGGAACGACTACTATCCCGCCCGGGGCGTACCAGAACCAAACCATTGCTCGGCCACCGTTCCCCGCGGACGTATCCACGAGGATGGGGAAGCCTCCCAATGGCAGGAACATACTAGGAGGTTGCCCGACACACGCCCCAAGAGATGTCAGTACCTAGGTCAGGTTCAAGTGATTTCTCATTATTGCTTTATTAACTTAATAATACAAATAAATTAATGTAGAAGTTATAAATTAATACATTTTATATTATAAGTTCCACATGCATAATAATGTTTACGGAATGTCATTCAATTCCCATTAACATAAAATGATTCATATTTCTGTTGGACTGTTTTGCTTACACAAATGTAGTATACAGTTTTTATTGGAAAACGTAAATAAGGTCTGATCATTTGCTGATGTTATGTTGACTTCTAGAAATAATATAAATAAACTAGATGCATTCTGGACCTCCTCTCTTTTTATACGTCATACATTCTCTGTAACAATTACACTATGTGGATTTCCTAATTTATTTCCTAAAGTGGATTATGTTACAGAAAGGGACCAACAGTCATATGTATAATTAATTTATGTGCTAAGATAGTTAGTAATATTATAAACGCAAATGTTTGTAAATAAGGTTGTTACTGTTTCACGCAAAAACTACAGAACGGATTTTGGTGAAACTTTACAGTAACTTTACAGAAGTCCCGGGAGCTGCGCGAAATTTCCTGTCTCTGTCACACCATGGGCCCGGCACCCGCACGGTGAATCCATGGAATGCTAAGAAGTTCGTCTTATGTCATAATCAAAATCTAGGTAGTGGATATTCATAGATAAGTTGATACCTTTGTGGGTCAGTGAGTTTTTCCAACATACCCCATCGTGAGCGTAGGAAGCCACGTATCAGATTCCTAACTTTACCGTTTACTGCGACACCGATACCGTCTGTCTGTATGCGACAATAAAACTCCAATTCTCACATTACCCGGCTCGTTTTTATGTAAAATGGTTACGATGTTGCGTAAAACCTCGTTAGTTCTGGCGCCTTTTTATTGATATGATCACTGAATCGAGACCGGATATAAATCCGTATATGTGGACACTTATTACATATAATTGTATTAAGTGAATTTATAATGACACAACTCTTCTTCCGATGGTCGCGAGTTCGATTCCTCGCACGGCACAAATATTTGTATTCATGAGTATGATTGTTTGGATCGGTCTGAGTGTTTTCTATCTATATGTATATCATATTTACGAAAAAAAATCTATGTATTTGTATCAGTTATAGACCCCATACTACAAGCTTTAGCTAGCTTAACTTGTGTCTAGATGGCGCTGTGTGAATTATGCAGGGTTATTTATTGTTAGGGTTGTAATTACGACTTTAATCTCACATGGGGTAAATAAAGGTATTCTCAATTGCAGGCGTTAATCTTTACATAATATAAAACAAAGTCGCTGATGCTGGCTGTTCGCTTATATCTTTTAAATTACGCAATGGATTTTGATGCAGTTTTCAGCAGTAGATAGAGCGATTGAAGAGAAAGTTTTATATGTATAATGTTGTATACATTGTTATATATATATGTGTTGTAGCCAACACATATATATATATAACAATGTATACAACAAGCCGTGAAATTCGAAATTCGAAGATTTGTAATGCATCCGTGCGCTAGTAAGTAAATAAATATGAAATATTTTTTTCTAACTTTATTTGGTCTTATGAGTTGTATTTATATTAAAATAACTTTTTGATTGACTATTCATTAAAAAATAAAGCCATAATATTAAGAAAAAATTAATAATAGTCATTTAAACTTTTTTAGTTAATATATAATCTAGTTTCACTAAGTGTCAAATGTCTGTATCTTCCTGGTGCCAATTAACATATGTTTACTTAAACAAAACATATAATTCCGAATTTTTTTATGTGTAATCTATGCACACAGTATATGTACATATATGTAGGTACACTTGCGGTTTGCCGAAACTACACCGCAAACTGTTCATCCTTTATTTAATATAATGAATAATGTTACTTTACTTGTAACTATGAATAATAAGAAAAATATTTTTAGATAAAATACGAACTATACTTCTTATAGTAGAGGTTTTTGAATATTATATTGGATAAAAGATATCAGATTGAGATGTTGATAGAATCTGTTTATTATTCTTTTTCATTTTTGTATATAAGTATGTATATCTATCAGTTGTCTAGTACCTATAACACAAGCCCTGTTAAGTTGGGACTAGATGGCGCTGTGTGTCCAGGTATATTATTATTACAATAATATTGTTTTGTGAGTATATAAGGCATTCATCATGTTTTCTAAACGAGAATTCTTCGAATATCCATACATTTTTTGATACCCTTTAAGTAGGTAACTCATAAGTACTCTTTTAAGTTTTATCTCAAGATACATAGATGTTAGAAATTGTACTTACTTTAAGGGAGAAATGCCACAAAAATATTCGACCATATAAAACTACAAATAATATACAATTCCTGCCTTAATAAGTAAACCTTCTACCGCGGTTAGACTTTGTACAGTCATTGGTATCTCTTTCTGAGACAGAAGTTCAAACATTCAATTCATCCGTCATGCTGCTTTTTTGGTAAGCTCTGTCTTCAGTGCTCTTATGCCTCACATGGGAATCTGTGCCTTGGATGTCACATATCACATATCATGCGGTCACCACCTGCCTGATAAACAAACGGAGATCGTTTGTTTTTCCAGTTATATAAGAAAAAAACTTTTATATTTGTGTCGTCAATCTTACACCACTTACCATCACCGTTTGATTGTCATTTCAGTTATATATAAAAAAAAGTTTGTATTTGTGTAACAAAGCCCTAATTCTGTAATGTTTTACGATTAATGAGTTCCAACCCACTCGCGTTTTATAATCTGTCATCACGATCATAACGCAAGTGTAAAGCAACCAGATGTAATTTATTACTCGAATGAACATCGACGAGGGTTACTGCTTAAATCTTATCGGCTCGGCTACTCGGTTCGTTGGCGCGAAACACATTTTTAATTTGCAATATACACACATAGATACATAAATACATATTGAACGATTCCCACGGGATTATTAGTCATTCGGTATTTGCAATGTGCAGTTCTCAGTTCAATCATATCTATACTAGTTACCCCTGCCGCGGTTTCGCATGAGTGTGCTAAGCATAAAATTGAGAACAAATCTTGAAGACTAAACTTATTTTGTTATTTATTTAGGTAAACAAACAATAATATGTTTAAGGTTCATAAGGGTGGGCAGCGTGATGAGCACGTGACGACCCTGATGTTTCAGGTGTTGGTAGGCTACGGTAACGGTTTCCCATGGTCATTATCATCAGCCTACTGCTGGACATAGACCTCTCCCAAAGCACGCTACGCCACATCTACTCTTCCAGTCCAAACATTTATGATCAGATGGGACGTATGCTTGTTTTCCACCATGGTGGTATAATGCGGCACATTGTTTATTTATTTATTATGTTATTTAGTTCTAAATTTTCAAAGATTTATGATTACAATTGTAATGCAAAGGGATTTGCACTTATTGTGTACCTAATAAATATTTTTTTATTGATTTCTCATTTATTCTAAAACTTTAATGACGTTATGAGAGAAGGAGAGCGACATTATATATCTTTAAATAGACACGTTTACATAATCAGAACAAATAGAATTTCATCTTAATAATGAACTTGAAAAGTTACTTTTTAATTAAGCAATATTAAGAAATACATTTATAATATTTTTGGTTCTGTTTTCCATAATATATTTTTGTCTACTGACACTTCTTAATTATAAGTTTTTATTTCACATGCGACAAGCAGATTCATTAAGATATGAATGTCTACACATCAATAAATAAGCGAGATACCCGGAAGGTATTAATTATAACGTGTCTCATACATTTTTATGTTGATTAACGGCTGCATGTGTGAGTTTATTGTGTTCAGTTGACATTTCACGAGACTTTGTTATATACTCTTTGTTGAAGTTTTAACTTAAAATACATATATCATTGTTATAAAAAATATAAGTAAAGGTGGTATGTACTATTTGTTAATAATAACTTGCGAAATTCTCAATTTTATTGAGTGCTCTTGGTGTTTTGGGACTGTATCTAGTAGTGATTCGTCGATGACAGCCAGTGTTAGGATTCGCAAAAAAAAATTGCAACTTTTATTCTGTAACTTTATGGATCTCTCTGTCACATTATTACTTTTAAAATCCTTTAAATTTCTAATAAATATTCGAATTTTAAATAATTCTATAATTTGATTTATTTTGCAATTTTCATTATGAGTCAGTCAACAGCTAATCCACAATGGAAATGCAAAACAAACAAAGAAATATATATATTGAAACTACTTAAAATGACAATTAGGTGTATCTGCATTATAACAATAACCTACAGCTCATCACCAAAATGATCATGTTTTCAAAACATTACTCATTCGACCACATATCAATATAAATGTGTGGTCTAATGAATAATGTATAATAATAGTATATATAAATATATATTATTATTAAGCAATTGTGTAATAGTACAATTTTATATATGTAATTTGATTTAATAATACATATATTAGCATATATTGCAATTGTGTAATAATACAATGTTATATATATAACTATAATGGGATGCAAACTGACGACCCCCCTGATGGCAAGTGGCAACCATCGCCTACTGTCCCAGCTACAATGGCTGAAATTGAAATGTAACAACGCACACGGCTATAACTTAATTGTAAAACTTATGTGGAGAGAATAAAGAGACTTTAAGAGACAACCATTTCTTTGAAACCCCACCATCGTTCAGTCCACTGTTCTCCCTGAGAGGCTGTCGCTAACAGTGTATACATGAGTAGTAAGACAAGCGACATGTTATGATTGCTATATCCCTCCTGTGTTACCATTCCGGAGATTAAGATTATGATGGCGATCACAATAGACGACACAATAGATCTATGCAGGTCGCAATAGTCAAATGGTCACAGATCTTTTTAGCACCAAATAATAGACCAAACTCGTTAATAAAAAAATGTTTTACGTTTCCTAGCCCTGTCATTTCGCTGCAATATCCCAATAACCAATCGAAACAGTTTCAAAGCTGCTTGACCGCTGAAATGGTGATTCAGTGAGACCCATGCAGACGAGTTTGTACAGTCTTAATCTGATATAAAACAAACTTCACATATCGGCCAGATAATTCTAACTGCATCCCTGTCTTCTAGAAAGTAACAAAAAGAGACACCTGTATTTTAGTTATGAACTTTGTTTACAGTGTGCATTAGGTGACTTTAATGCATAGGTATATGAGTACACAGAGCATGCACTCAAATCGCGGTGTCATCAAGTTGCGTTTAGACGAGTGTTTGATGTATGCTTTGTCTGGGCTCCGGGGAATTCGTCGTTTCCATTTTGAGGGATTATTTTTTGCAGACTACAGAGAGGGACACGGGGGAGGGGATTGCTTTTTTGCTTAATAGGAAGCTATTCTCGTCTGTAGTAACAGTATTTTGACGTAGCATAAATAGAAGACTGTAGAAGAAGAATAAACTAACCCAGGCGATCCACAAGTAGCAGATACCCTGACATTAACAATTGTTTTTGTTAATATATTGATTTATTGCCTACCAATGAATGCATATTATGCTTTTATTCGTCATGTTAAAAGTTTTATCCAGAATGAAAACACGCGCGAAAACAAGTATTTATGATATGACAGTGCTTACAAATAGGCTGCTTAATTGCGAATATATGTTAATGCACATACGCGGAACATTAATCATCATTTAAAAATCCCACAAAGTAATAGGTAAACGAACTTGTGGTAATAACGAATGACGGCATAATATTTGAACACACTCGGAGAACAAAAATATTAATATAAATAGACATCGCAATTGCATGACAATTTTCAACCTATACCTATTAGTTTTTAATGGACATAATTGAGTCACTTATTCAATGCGGAATGTCTGAAAAATATACATTTAGGATAGATTATTTATGATATTAGAAAACGCATCCATAGTGCTACTGTTATTAATTGTAATGTGAACGTAGCTAAGTATGAAAGAATGAGTGAATGACATAAGAGTGTGGAGTGAAAAAGAGTGATTGGGAGAATGGACGATGTCAATACTCCGATGTCATAACTTCTTTTCTTAATAATCGTATTAAGATGATGATGAAAGGACGAAAACACGTGTTACTATTAAAATATATTGTGTTAATAAAAAGATGAAGAACGAACAAACAGATTATTTCTTATTTTATTCTAAAAATCCCAATAAACGAGAAACAAATATAAAATAAAAATACCATTTTATGCAATATTATTGATAATTGGAGATCGGTAGTGAAAGAGGACTTCTAAAACATATATGAATTTAGTGTGATATCACGAGTATTAGTGGAAGGCCAATGTGCAACTTTTCCTGTAATTAATTTTTCAATGTGGTGCGATAATTTTGAAGAAATAATTTACGGTAATAGAGTCGGTAGTTTATGCATTTGAGTAATAAAAACATTATTTAAACGGCTTTCTACCCCGTAAGAAATAGGGCCCGAAGATGGAAAAAAATAGGGATGGATGAATAATAAGTTTTGTTATATTTTATATATATATATAACAAAGTTATATCAAGGAAAGAATTTCAGTCAATAACTGACATTCGTATAGTATTTGCGTCATCTATTTCTATACATGCCCGTGGTCAGAAACTTGCTCATCGCTTCTGAGTACTCATGATTTGGCCTCTTTTCAAAATGTCTCCAATTTAAAAACTCTTATAAAAAAGTTGTGACAACTTAATTATCAATCATTGCGGTTACAATGTATTTGAAATGTCTTGTCAGATCTGTTACTGTCCATTTCTCAGCAATAAGGGCTAATATATATTCAAGGCCTGGTGCAATGGTCATTATTCTTGGACTGTTTAATTTAGTGTTGGAAAAAAGGACCTAAATTGACAGTAGATTGACGTAAATAAGTAAATGCAACATCGTTGAGTTCAGCGCTGAGCTAACTAGGTTTCGTACAATGTCTATTAATATGAAATCCCTTCATTTCTTTTATTTTAACATGAGTAAATTGCAGTTGTAGGGTTTGTATGGAGTTTTAAAATATATATCTACATTATTGTCTATGTTTAACAGGTCCAATAAGTTGTGCAATATATTAGTAAACACTGTATTTAAAATTTTTTTTCAGTCTTTAAAATATAGAAAAGGAAATACAGAAAAAATATACAATAATTAATACAAAAGGCAGTCTAATTGCTAAGCAATCTCTTACATGCAACTTTTAGGTACAAGGTAAAGATATTAGAGAAACAGTAAAAGTAGAAATAGTAGGAGTAGGAGAAATCAAATGGGATTTTACTGCTACTTTAAATCTAGATTAAATTTGTACAAAAATAAATGGACTTTTTTAACAATTGCATTTTTTTTATTTGACGCTATCATTATTTATACGTAACATGAAGAAAATCACGGGATTTTTAGTACGTTCTTTATTATTATTTTTTATTATTGAGTTCCCGATATATCCTAAGCGCTTGCTAAAAAAGGGGTACTCAATAATAATAAATAAAGCATGGTAAGATCCCGTAATTTTCTTAATTGTACTACACTTAGCCAAGGACCACGACAAAAGCGATATAAAGACGTCGCAAATTCACAATCTCTGTAGCAGGATCGTGAGCACTTCTGCGCATCTTTAGCTCATTCTAGTCATACATTAATATGACTAGAATGAGCTAAAGATTCCTTTTTACCCGCCTTAAGTATTTGTGAATGGGGCGCTTATCCATTTATAAACGCTATGTTGAGAGTGCGTAATTTATCTGTCATTGATGTTGTGTTATTTCTGTTGGACTTGTTCACTCTGTTGTTGAAATAACATGGTATGGAGGCGTATAACAATTTTGTTCTCAGGATTGGCAACGTATAGGCGACACATTGTTTTATGTATAAGTGACAGTGAATAACCCCTCAACATGCATAATTAATGTGAATATTGTAATAAAAAGTATGTAGGTTTTTATATTATGTAAATTAATCAGTTTTTATTATTATAATTATATAGATACTTATTGTTAAACCGCAATTGTGGATATACGCACTTTCCGAAGGTTGACTGGTAAAGAATGAAGTAGGATTAATACCACATTTTATATCACGTTTAATTATTCAATAAAGCAAGTAAATAAGATTTTCTTTGTCATTACAATTACAAAAAACAACAATGCATTTGATGATTCATAAGGCATAAACGAAAAATGATTTGTGTTGCATAAAATGAACCAGTTAATTGAACTATGCAAAGGGTCGTACTGCGTTAACGAGATTGCCAACCTACTGGTACCGCTGACTCACGCACGCAAGACCCTCGCCGCCCGCCTACTGCCGTACACGGTCGTACACTACACATTTTTATCCCATATATGACTTTGTGGGAATAACAAGAACCGATTGAACTGTGGCATATTGCCAACCTTATTTCTACTATGACAACTGCAGGCAGTTAGCCGAACAATCTGAGCTATTGTTTCATGGCGACAAATTCGTGATATACACGCCTGCTCTGTAATGACGACAGTTTGTGACGTATTGCTGATCTGATTTTATTAGTATCCAATACAATAACAGCGAAATGTCATAATATCGGCTTAATATAGTTATGGAACGCAAATGAAGCGATCACGTATACGTCGACGACAAAACTTAGCATCAATCAAAATTGCATCTTATTGTAAAGTAATAGAGCTCTCGAATGTTACGTACTTTTGATGTCAACTTTGCTATGGTGCAGCAAGCAACAATGGTGGCCGACACACCAACGATAAATCGTGCGCAGGCGCAGGGCTGAGTCGCATAACGCGTCGGCGCCGCATGTTATTGTTGTTGGGACGTATTGTGTAAGCAGAATGCTCGTCTGCTGCCCCTTTGTTGTGTCCCTGGCTACATGAAAACGTGGTAAATTGCCCCATTCAGCGGGATGAATTACTTAAACTCCAGCCGGCCGTGTATGAGATTGGTTCGTGTGAGATACTACGTCGATTACCGGCCTGTGATTATTATACATTTTCTACACGACGCCGGTGCACGGCGCAAATATTTTGTAATGGCGCCATCGGCCGCGTTTAAAGTAATAATTAACGTCGTTTAAGTATGAATGTTGCTTCCCTTAACCGTTTCTCCGGAACTATAAAATTACGCCAGAGGTATGCCGTCCCGTCTGCACCGCTAGCAAAAAGTGCTATGATAGCGGGCGGACGAGCTAAAAATAAGCGTCCCATGACGGCCGATGTTAATGAAGACTATAACTGCATTGGAAGTGACAGGCGGAGGCAGTCCTGATGGATTATGGCTACGGGGTCTCATGTAGGATGTAGCGGTCGCTGTTGAACATAATCATGACATTTCTACTTCAACGGTTCCACCGCAATTGCAGAGAATATAGATTGTATTTTCGATACTATACACATATACGTTCTCCCGTTTCAGCGCTGCCATTGTATGCACCTATTGCGCAAACCCCTCGTCGACGTATGGCCGGCCTATTTCGATTAGATCGCTAGTTTGTAAACGACAATTGTTACCGATCACGACTCCTTTCGCAAAGGTGAAAAATACGTTGAGAATGCCACGACTTGTCATTTCATAGTCACGATTTAAGTTAAATGTCATCCCGACTGCAAAATAACGCATATAGTTGGTTTTAATAAAGATTTGCGTAATATGTACCATGTAGGGTCTCAAGATCTATTAGGAATATGTGTTTTTATATGATACTGCAGAAAATTACATTTTCCAATTAAAGAGTATTTAAAAGTTATTACTATGACAAGCTTCCTTAATTCCTATTCTGTATGGCAGGAAGATATAGCTACGTACATAGAAATCTCATCAGAATTCATCCATTACTATCCATATCAAGCGTGGACATAAGCTTTATGTCAGCGTACAGTCAGTAAAAAGTAACGATCGCGCAGTTTCCATCTTAATAACATCTTGTATGCGTGTATCGGACATCGGGAGAATCGTCCAGAATAGCTCATTTTGTACTACTTCCTGATTGCTAGATGAATACCTCAAGCGTCGTTAGAGCATGTAAAATGGCAGCAAGTGGGGAAAAAGGTAAGTATGTGAGGTCGACAGTCGACGCATGCGTGTGGGACGTATGCGGTATTTAGTCCAGCGCCAAGGCGGTCTCTCCCTGCGCACACGCAGAGTACACTTATTCAAATATCTGTATATTTACAATTAACATAAATAGTCGACTTTCAGTGCTAATGTTTCTGCTTTTTAAAGTTGATATTTTTTGCATCCTCATATTTTTCTTACAGTTCGACGCTCTCGTCGCCATATTAACACCCGGTATGAAGGTCGGACATAAATTATTTGCTGTATTTAAATGGATTAAAAGCTTTCAATTAAATAAAGATTTCTTTTTCTTGTTGACGGCTCGTGTAAAATACCTTACTTAGGGCGTACACGGTAATACACTTTGCAAAGATGAATCAAGATTGTTTTTTGCTCCATTTATTCTTAAATTAAACATCAGTGTGTGTAATTAAAGGCTTGTATTCATATTGAAAGTGCAGTATTGGCATAAGTATAGTGATTGATATTAAATGCTATTGTCAGGTCAGTGGCTTAGTCACTTTTTTTATTGTCAAGTTTAAAATTTGTATAATGTTATCAGAGCTATCACTAGTTCTTTATAAGTTATATTTTTCTTATTAAGATTAACATAAATAGAAACATCAATGGTAGAACGTTTCTCCTCTGGGTTTAATCTAAATCAATGATTAAAGAAACAAGACAAGCTTCTTGTTCTTGAACCTAGGTGGCATTGCGCTACTGTAGTTAATGACTATTTACATGTCAGACCGCATTCACTGAACTTCAAGCTGCACGATGAGACTGCGATACGATAATTTCGCTGTCGTTTCCTACTGGACTAATGATGATGGATATGAATCAACTGTTCCGGAAATCTGTTGCTATATCATCTCGTAAATAATGTAAAATGTAAATAATTATTCATATTATGAGTATGAAATAGTTTGTTTGTTTTGATGTGTACTCGATCGATCGTCAGGAAGCGTATGCGTTAATTACTATGGTATGATCAGTGTGGACATGTACAATGTGTCGTTATTCCATTTTCTTCCCTTGGATATTGCGACAGGTGATGGATGAAGAACGACACTGGTATAAGATAGTGAAAACTACATATAAAACCAGCAAGCCCCCAAAGGTCCCTCCAAGCATCTTGCAATCCCTTATGAATTTTGCTTGTTTGTTGTTCTTTGTATTGTTTGAGAAACTCGTCATATCTTATCCTATCCCAGCCATAGGCCAAAGTGTAACTAACTACTACTAAGTGTTTTCCCTAAAGTGTAAATAAATCCAATTCAGAAATTGAAACATTCACATCTTGATATATGGACTCAAATCTTAACGTCTATGAACAGACAGACAAAACTCCATAATTCATATACACTTCACAATATCGTTGCTGTTGCTTATATTGTTATTAAAAAATTCTTAAACTCCACTCCCGAGATCATTAACCGACATCAATGAACGGCGGCCTCTAAGATAAGAATAGAAAGAAGTGATGATTACGTGAGGCACGCAGTGCCGCGACCTTGCGCTGCTCGGCTTCAGTAATTACGCGACGCTTAATCGCCGCTAATGACATCTCTGCAGCTTCCTCCTCGAATGCGAATCGTGACTGTGCCGAACCATGCGTCCGTAATTTGAGCATTCTATGTCTTAATGAACCCCCACCGAGTACCAAGGTATCAGCAAAAAGCGTCGTAACCGCGTAATTGGTTGACGAATCTCGCCAACAGATGAGCTTCGCTGTAAACTCGCCCAAACGTCGGCCTCAACTCGACGGACAAGAGGTTTCTTGTGTCCATCAAGACGAACATAATTTCCCCGTTAACGAATGTTAATGTGAAAATTACGTTTCACTTCATTACGTCGGCATACCATTGTATAATTTTTATTTAATAATCCTCTAATGTGGGAAGGTTTGTGCACTACCATTGAATTGGACCAATGTAAGAAGGAAAACTTGATGTAAAAGTCTACTAATTATGGAACCATCATTGTAATAGTAGAACAGGATCCTATAGATACAAGTATACAAATTGAAAAAGTGAAACAACAGAAAAAAATACAAAGTCACTGACAACTTAAAATCATGTGGGTATACTGACTTACTATATTCCATTCTTGTTTATTCTATTTTACTTCCAGTGTACAGTTCTTTGCATTTTTCACACAGTTCATAAGGTAGAGTTCCTCTACACTGTAATAATTACGCTTTTTTTAATCAAATAAATGACATCAAGACCTAAGAGAACTATGCCTGCAGCAGGAATTCTACAAAGAACATCATGGTCTTCCACTCGTCTTCTAACACTGAAGCCAATCAGATATAACTAGAAGTATGCTTACTGAGGTTACAAATTGAAATTTATCAGCTTACCCCAAAATGTAACACTCTCCATTACCATGAGGCGGAACTCCTAACAATCGTACAGCATCTGTATTTGGTATAAGCTGTGGTGTGAGTGTTGAAACGTCGAGCGACGTCATTAGTTAGGCCGCGTTCCCACTGTCCGTCCGTCCAGTGAATAGAGCATCGTAATTAGCGAGTGAGCTCTGAGCACGAATGCGCGCTCATCAAGCTTCACCATAACCGGCGTGATGCCGGTTCGCACGCTCCAGATTGTCGTTGTGAATCCGTTTGTGTACGCCCGCTGGTACGCTAATGTTTATGCAGCTGACTCGTATGGAAACCGTAATGCATAATTTCTAGATGGAACCTGATACCGTACAATATTCATACATGCTGAAATCTACTTTCAAATAGTTGTTGTATTAAACAATTTATATGTACATGTATTGCCAAGCCATAGAAATAAATAAATAAAAATTAATTATAAACCTATAATAATAATAAATAAGCAATAAGTTATGGCCTATTATTTTTATTAGGTTATGTTATGACTTAATAATAATTAATTGGCTCTGAAAACAAAGGATTATGATAAGTTATGGTCTAATATCAGGCCATAACTTACTGTCACAGTCTTAAGTGATCAGAACCAATTAATTATTATTAATTAAATTAATTATATCTTTGGTAAACTAAACTCTACGTGATAAATAATCAAAATAACTCTGTTGTCGAGTGACAAACTGTTGCTTGTTTGGATTATCTTGCATAAAATGTTTTCTAATTGTTACTTGCACGCAACTTTACTTCATTTAGTTGACAACTTTATTACTGAACACGAATATTATTATGAAATAGATATCTATATTGTATGATATGTATGAGTAAAATGAATTGCTGTTGTTTACACTGTTTTTAATACATTTTCTTTACATAATTGCATACACACCCCTAGCCATGATATATAGATCTTTTTTAGTTTGAGTAAAAACTATAACTATTTTCTCTTCTGCTTGTTGTTTCCAACATGGTACATAATTAATTTCCAGTGAATGTACTACCTACTAAACTATTTACTAACTACCTACCTAAACTACCTACTAACTATCTACTGCAAAATTATGGAGTGCAATCTATAAACAAATACAAACGGAAAACCAATTTAGTAAATAATTATTACAAAACAATAACTAATATAATCCGTGTAATTAAATATTAAATAAATAAATATATAGATATTACAAACTAATATAAATATTGAATATACGTAATAACGGAACAAGTCAAATGTGAATAGTGTTTACAGTGCCCACTAACCTCAAGTACGAGTATGTGAGACTCCTCATATACTCGTACTTGAGGTTAGTGGATGGTAGGGACTACCATCTATAAGCCACATTAATTACTCCTTGAATTTATGAAACGTGCAAATTTGCTTTATTTGTGAATATTAAGCAAGTATCTAATTGTTGTAATGTATTAATATATGTAATTGTTAGGTTTATGCTTACTAAGAAAAGGCATATTACAGCGTAGTCTGCTAATGTCACTGTGGCTTAATTATTATGTATATATCTCTCTGTAATGTGAATAAATGACTTACTTACTTCTCATCATCATCCATCTTCTAAAGTCTCATACATTGCAATATAAAATTGTCACGTTCGCAACTTTCTTGCAATCTCAATATTTTATAAAATCTGGAGCGAGAACGTGTTTGCGAAGTGGCGCACACGCAGCATAGAAGCCTACCGCAGCCAGCCATTGTCCGCTCCCGTTTGATAGCGTCACCCAAAGACGGGCCAGTAAATTTAATTAAATGACCTGTCTAGATTGCATTATCTATACGGTAAAATACGCAAGCGGTAAAAGAAATTTCATAGATAACTGAATATTGATAACGTTTACGTTTAATGAGAGAGTTACCGAACCTGTTCAAGAGATTATCTGCTCTGTAGGATATTTGAAAGGTTTGGTTACTCGATTAACGCTATTTTGTAAAGACATCATGTGTGTTATCTTAAATTATCTATAACTAGATACCCGTCCCGGCTGCGCACGGATGCATTACAAAACAATTTTTTGCCAGTTTATTCTACTATAACATGTATGTCTTATATAAAGAAACCTTCATCTTGAATCACTCTACCTATTTCTGAACACTGCATTAAAATCAGTTGCGTAATTTAAAAGATATAAGCGAAAAGACAGCGGTGGCGACTTTGTTGTATACTATGTTACATAGTATACAATTGTAACTAAAAAAAAACACCTGTCGAGGTTTTCTCGAGAGACTACAGCATGGTTTTCAAGAAGGGTATATTAAGGTATATTAAAGGTCGATATAGCGTACGTGACACCATTGGTGTTTTAGGCGTCCATAGACTACGGTAACCGTTTACCATCAAATGGGCAGTATGCCTGTTTGCCACCATCATAATAAAAAAAATTAAAATAGAAAAAAAAAGCATTTTATTGCTTATAATTTTAATTTAGTTAGCAACTCGTGGCTGTAAACAGCCGAAACATGACGACGGTTGCGTCGTTAAGTCACCGTGCGCCCGCGCACCGGACTTATTTAGTTATTTTTGATGTCCACGTCCCCCGTTTCCGGCTCTTGCTAATGAGTTACAAAGAGCCAGTTTACTCGTTCATTACTTTGTTGTATTGAATTATATCCGTTTAAAGACACAGAAATGTCATTTCTTTTTTTTCTTGTGTGTTTCCATTTAAATAATTTATGGTTATGAATCGTTAAACATCATTCATTGTAAAGCAGAGTCATTCTACTATTGCGTGGTTGGTGCACCGAGTTTACAACCTCGGTTGTGTCTCAGGGATTTTTGTTTCGATAATTTAAATATTTACTTAAACTTTTATATTTCTTTGTACTGTGACTTGCATAAATCATTATGTTAAAACGGAAGAAAAAACTTCGTAACCCTTTTTACGAAAATTGTTCGCACGGTGGAGTATAAAATCTCACACTCTTATAATTTATATAGAGAAGGAGTGCAGAAAGTTCATACATTATTTAAAAATTATGCATATATAATATATTATATCACTAAAAGAAAACATTACACGGAATATCATTATTACACGACTGTTAATAAAACGTCATTGTCAAATCATGTCAATATTGTTAATTGTGAAATCAGCGAATCGTAATTTGTTTCTGTGCTGTTATCAAAGGAATCTATATATTAATACGCGAAGCAAATCTTTGACAATAGAAACTTAATTATGGTCGAATTTCGACCACTGGGCGTTCACTAACAATATTAAATATCAGTCGTGATGTAATCGAATACTTATTCGAAACAAATGCATCGAGTCCTCGAGCGATGCGAATCGATTCGGCTTACGACCGCCATGAGCCGTTTTTGCCGGTTTTCGACCGCGATGCTTGACCGATCATCCGACGTTTGAAGAGTTCATTTGCGTTGCGGTAATGCAAACAAAAAACTTTCTCAGCTCTGGAACAGTTTTGTTAATGTTTGGCAACAAAAAAATATCACGTTTTTGGCAATTAGATAATTTTAAATATGATTCACGTAATGGTTACGCTTTGGTTTTGGTTAATAACACATTGAAGAAGGTTTTATATAAAGGCGTCTGCGTGGGTACCTCTGTATCATCAACAAACAGCTTGTTTCTGATATGAAGAGTATTAGTAGTTAGTAGTTTTTCATTAGTAGTATTTCATTGTCATATGTTGACAATGAAATAAAAGGTTACGGAAACGTGACATCTTAAAATGGCATCTAGAAGGGCTCTGGAATAAAATATACATAAAATTATTTTATCATATTTAAATTTTATTGGTGACGATTAGCTTAGCTGTCCGTTAAGTGAGCAGTTAGCTAGTTTGTTATCCCAATCACAAAAATATGCAATACTAGCTGTGACATTTATAGCCTATCTGTTATTCTGATGTAAATATATATTACTGTAAAGTTTCATCGAACTCTGTTCATTAGTTTTTGCATAAAAGAATAACAAACATCCATCCATCAATCTACCCGTCCATACTAACAAACTTTCGCGTTTATAATATTAATAATAAAATTGTTCGCCACTAAATAGTACATTCTGAAGGTTGTTGCGAAAGGAGATCTCGTTGTATTTCTAGGGAATTTTACTATGACATACGTCAACCAATCGAATTGTGTTCCAATTTCAAATTGATTGACCCCTAACCTTTCCGCATGAATACGTCAAGTCACGAGAGACCTTGAGTTCTGGATATTGGGTCTATATCATATCTGTCTTTCTAATCGTGCCGAATATGGCCTTCGGTTACCGCTCCCTAAATCTATTGTGCATATTTCATAACAAAGTATTCTTTACCTCAGTTACGTTAAGTCTAAAGTCTTCAAGTTTACTACCATGAATTATGCCCAAGAGGTTATAAGTTCAAATATGGACTACACCAAGTGTTAATTCATATTTCTGACTAACTCTCCGGCGATAGAAATAATCTTTATTGAAATCAAAATTTCATTTTATTTTTCATATTTATTTATTATACCATTTCGAAACTCACATATCACAAGACGAATGGACAAGAAACTTGCGTGTTGTTCTTTTAAATAAATGATGTTCTGAAGTGATTTTTAAGAATTTAGAATTTAGAACATTTTTAAGAATTTAGTAAGTTGTATAAGTAAATAAATAGTTGCTTGAGTAACAAAATAAATCAGTCCTAATTTATCTGATCCCTACAAGCAGCACCCGTTCACGAGCATGGGTGAAGCTACCATCACTGCGCTCAACCATATTTTTGGGAGCCTAATGTCCAATAGGCGATATTAGTAAACCCATTTATTTGTAGTATATATTCAGCCAAGTATTTTGTTAACTACATGTCCTGCTATAACTGTTTACTTTCTTTCTGAATGGTTGGTCGATATGAGAAATGAGTGTTTTTAAACGCTAGTTTTAATTATATATTTCCTGTGATGTTTGCAAACAAAATAACAATGGAACATTTAGCTATAGAAGGAAGGAAGGAAAATTAATTGTCCATTGTATAATCAACATGTATTACTTTAATTACATGTTAATTAAGTTGCTGGAGTCAGTAATGTTTAAACTATACAATATATGAATGGTTCTAAAAGTCTTAGTAGTAATAAACGTCAGCAGAAAAACATTTTTTTTTTATATAATGATATCATTCATCTTCTGATGTAACACTGCTTAGCTTGGGACTAGATGGCTCTGTGTGGACTGTCCAGAGATATTAATATATTATAAATACAGGGAAATATCTGGTTATTCATTTAAGGTACATATTATGTTGCAACAGTTTATCCTTGCATGTACCTACTGTCTGTTCGTCAACAATATTGTTTAATTATCCTGATAGATAATTATATTAATGCTTATGATTTTATAATTTTAATTGGGTTGATGTTGTTATTGCTTGTTTACTAAATAATATTGTATCTATGTATACAGTACACACTGCACTGTTTCCTCACTGATCGATCCCCCGTGCAATTCAAACGGGGGTCGAAATTACGACGGCCTGAGCCGAGGTTCGAACCCCTAAAGGTGTCCGTAGACTAAAGTCGTATCCGCCAGGCGCGAATTGGCCTTCATCCGCTCCATAAGTCCTTCCGCGGGTTTGGAGTGCCATCTGCACTCTCCCCCTATCGTGTCGTTAACAGCATTAGAGTAGCCCGAAAAAAATCAGCACTGCACTGGTCAAAATTTATATGTAAATAAGATTAATTAACAATTAGACAAGATTATAAAGCATGACATTACATACACAATTACACAATTATCAGTTGTCGATCTATCGACAATTATATATAATATTAAAATCCTCCTCTAGCAGGATTTTAATATTATTGGTAATTTGGAGGAAACTTCAACTAATGTGTTTTATAGTCTGGTCGCGGAACAGTCATCACTAGGATATCAAACTCTATATTCATTGTTTTATAATACCTCGATTAGAGGCGAAATACGTGTAATATGGGTGTATCCAATAACATTCAGAAATTGATCACTAATAAGAAGGTCATAACGCTTCTAGTAGCGTGGTCAGGTTTCCGCACTGAATGTTTGTGGTCTTACAAATAGTAATGGTACGGAATTAAAAAAATACACAAATCCATTAAGTAATGAATTAATGTGGACATACTTTTAAATAGATAAAACAAAATAACACAAATTAGCTTAAGATTTATCGTATGCACAATATTAGAGCAAGATTTAATAAAAAAAATCAACACCAATTATATAATCTATACATCTATACATATAAATAAAAGTGTGTCTGTTTGTAATATTGAAATAACAGTTTTTTACTACATGCATATGAATATGAATACAGTACATACATCAAAATAACATTTTTTACAATTTTTGTCTGTCTGTCTGTTCCGGCCAATCTCTGAAATGGCTAGATCTTTTTTGACGGGACTTTTTTTAGCAGGTAACTGATGTAATAAGGAGTATCTTAGGCTACTTTTATTTTAGAAAAACGAAGTTAAATACCCCGCGGGCGAAGTCGCGGATACAGCTAGTATATATATATTTTTATTAAGGATCCAGATTACCCTTAACACAGATAAGACTTACACGACATTGCACAGATCACCGAATTACCATTGACTTCAGAGTCGACCAGAGACAAAACGAGATCCCGAATACATCACTAAGCAAATTATTAATAGGTAGAATAATTGGTCCCACAACATTATATAGCTCTTCCTAAATATCTTTTAGAAATGGAATTTGAATGCATTTTTAAAACTTAATTTTATGGACAATTAAATTATAAATAAACAAATGCATCGGAACGCAACACAGATCCGCCTCGAACAGTGAATGCACTCGCGGCTCTCGCTTCATAACTATTTTAGTGCGACGAATTCTTTTTTTATTCACTCACCTAACAGTAAATGTATGGATTGCAATCGCGTAACTACTAACCTAGTTATTTGTTTTGAACTTTTTATTGCAATATTAATTGAACTATCAAGTTGAGTTGCTTAGGTGTTGGATTTGGAATTTCTTAGTAATAATAATAATAATATATATATAAACCTATGCGTCTGTTATAGGCGATATAATAATAATAATAATAATAATAATAATGGCCCTGTAAACGTAGGATCACGTAGCCCCATCTATACAACTGATATAACTACTTAGCTACGTTTTTTTTGTAAATATATACATAATATACAATGAAAATACCCAGACCGATACAAACAATCATACTCATGAATACAAATGTTTGCACCGTGCGAGGAATCGAACCCGCGACCATAGTAAGTAAAGCGGTGTGCTAAACCGCTAGACCACAGAGGCCGTACTACTACTGATAGTAATATAAAATAAACATCTGATAGATATCTCTATTATTCCTTACTACATATATATGTAGTATTGTTTGATTTACGGGAAATACTTTTCGTGAATACATAAAAATTTTAATACTTCATGACTCATATATACGAATACCGACTGACCTTGTGTGTGCAATACAATTATATCTGCACGTGTATATAAATCTTAATGTTATCAGAACAATAAGAGTTCTGAATAACTACAATAAAAACGTCTTTAACAGTGGAATTCATAGGTAAATATTTGAGTATTTTACATAATTTTACTCCTGTTATATAAAGGAAAGATACTATTTTACTGAGACTTAATTCTATATAGCAGCTTGTCAGCAATAAAATCCTGACATATTCAATACAATAGGATACCTAGACGACTGTAATTTTATATGAACTAATCAGAATCTAGGTACATGTGAATTTTGTTTATTCTAGATGTCGCGGTGTATCCGACAGACGACGTGGCAAATAGAACAAACGGTATTTGGATTCATTTATGTTGGTATCGATGTTTCAATCATGGTAGAGTCTGTTTGATATTGACAAAAAGTTTTCGTGATCTCAGCCCAATTCGAACTCACTACCTTTGTGATCTGTATGTCGGGGTAGTGAACCACAAGCTACGGCTAAACTGTAAGATATGGCTGGAAATTATTAGAGTGCCCTTTATAGTCTTTACTTGCGCTAAAAGATAACAGACTATAGAACAAAATTACAGCCAGCTTTCTGTTTCGGTAAGCGCTCAAACAACATAAAAATAAACTCAATCAATGTCAACCATTGTTAACTGCAAATCGATTTTGCTGTAATGATGTTTAAAGCAAACCTGTAGAAAGTCACAGGCAAATTATTGCAACTGTACTGTTGACTGATTAGAAATTTGCACTTCAAACGCTTCAGAGAAATCTGCAATAAAATGAGTTTTAGTATAAAAATAAACTCTCGTTGCTGCATCGTCAATATTGAATGGAGTAGAACGTTTATGTTTCTGAAATGAATATAGATTGTTAAAATCTTTTAAGTTTTGATATTAATGACTGCAGGTGGAATATTTATAAAGCTGATATTTTATGTAATTGATGAAAATACCCTACAAATAGTGGCAACTTTATAGACATGAATAGGATCAAGAAATTGTTGGACGTCATTGGACTGTAGTTTCTGTAAAAATACAATCTCGGTTACATTATTATGAATGACTAATTGTCCCCTTTTGTTTCACCCTCATATTTATAGACTATATGTTATTCTGATGTATATGTAAAGTTTCATGAAGTTCCGTTCAGTAGTCTTTGCGTTAAATAGTTAACAAACATCCATACAAACTTTCGCGTTTATAATATTAGTAAGGTACAAAATCAATTTCTGTACTAATACTTCTCTAAGTATATCAAAGTGTAATTATGCTACTATTTAATGTTTTGTCTGATCGCATTGTAAGTCACGACCATAATAATGATATAAGTAACCTTTGTTATTTCTAGTATAATATAGAGCATAATAAATTTAATGAGCTTTAAAAATAACCAGCATTTTTAATATACAAGGTCTCTTCAAACAATAGGGAAGTAATAATGTAAAAAACCTTAACCTTTCTTTAATTTTTTTTCATTCGACTGTAAATGTAGTAATAACCGTTATTTTCGTATATACGAACAACATCATGAATTTCACAAATTAATCTAAGAAGTTATTTTTCATGCCTAAAGTGCCATGCTTCTTTCCCTCTCTTATTTCTGCATTCTGTTGTACATTTTTAGACATGACGTGTACATATTAAGGCTGAGATAAAGACTATAGACATACATCATATGCAGACCACAAAAGAATACACAGTGTAAGTGATAAATAAAATGACTCATTCAAAGAAACTTTTCAAACAACATTTCAATTAGACCGACGTCGAACGCTCAAAAAGATAATAAGTCTTTGTTTCAAACTTCGTAATACCACAGTCAATTTTGGAATTTGTGACGCCAACCAATAAAGTATATATTGAATCGTAAATGAATTAGCATTTAAGGTTATATATTCGTTCGTTTCCAAATATATTGTGTGCGGTCTTTATCCCCATTAACTGAGAATCGTAAACATTCGTCCGGGTTATAAAATAAAAAGCCTATTTTCATATGCAATAAATGCCGACCTTGTTCTTTGACGGGTGATCCCTTCGCGCTATCCATTAGTCTCGCTTCGCAGATTCCACGAGAAAATTGGACTTATTCGATTGCCGAATCGGACCGTATATACATGTCGGTTGTTTGAACTTGTGGTGTAGAAGAAGCTACTTTTTGCCGTAAAAGAATCACGTCTTTGTGTACAACAGTCCACGTGACCGTCTACAAATGGAAGGATACTTAGATGTTTTAGCATACCGTATAATCCTTTAGCCCCGACGCGCATTCATAGTCTTCCGCGTGTTTATTCTGAAGTATTGTGTAATAGTTTGCTATTGTGTGTGGTTTCTAATTCGAGCATGGGCGTTTAATGGGCCGCTGATTGCAGCTTCTGCGACAATTCGTTTCGGCTCCGGAACGCGGAAAGAACGGTAATTGCTGCAAATCAGTTTTGACATTGCGTTTTGAGGAGTGTAACAAACCTTGAACTTCTTTTGTCGGTTCAAGCTAGCGTTAAATAAACGGACGTAGCAACAAATTGGAAATGTTCGCAACAGAGTTTGTGAAACTTTTGTCGTTTCGCGTAATTTTGTCTATTTCGTTAGGATCAACAGGTCCAGTTCATTGTTGAATAAATATAGTTATTGTTTAGAAGGATTTTTTTTAATTAAGACTTTTTATTTTTATACATTAAAAGATCTGTGAGCTGTGATCCCAAATATAAGTACTCTCAATTATTAGTAACTTAGTGTATTGCTATCGAGAAATAAACAAAACAACAATATATGATCGATGTTTTGTTTACTTATACATACAATAATAATACAATATTTGTAACTATTGTTATAATACAATATTTATAAATATTGTTATACCGTGCAGTAAAATTTCTTCTACTTTTATATTTACATAAGTATTTGAATGTATCTAATTAGTACCATTCCTCTTTAAACTAGATATATTCTCAGATTGAGATAGACTGGTATTCCATGCTTCTCTACAAAAAATGCACAGAAAATATCTGTTGCAAATTCTTCACACTAGTTGTACTGCATACAGTGTACTAAAAGAGAAACAATTGAAAAACATCGTTTACTGCAAAACATTGATATTATCACTATTCCAAAATAAAAGACAACATACAGGTGACAGTTTCTTTTAATTTTATTTGTTTCTTTATTTAATCTAGATTGAATAGCAAATTGACAGAAATAAAATACAAGTATGTGATCAGAATTTACAGCTATACGTATCATATCAACTTGATGACCAGATAATCAAACATCCGCCTGTGTCACAGTCAAATGAACAGACATATCCCGTCGATGGTTGCTTATCAATAATTTAATTTATCATATGAAATGAATCTTGTCACAACTTTGATAAGGTTTTTTTTTTGTATGATAGTGGAATGATGCACCCGCCAGCGCTAGCTGTTTACGCTGGCGGGGCACCAGTGACGGATGATAAAATGACTATGAAGTCAGGTCAGTTAGCCCATCTTTACGAATTCTCCAAGAATTTGTCATAATGGCTTCTAGAGGAAACGGCTTGGAGGTCAACCTAACATGTTGTTAGCAATGGTGTTAATAGCCCACATTACTAACAATCTCCTTTTCCCTACTCTGATAAGATTAATTGAATTTCATTATTATATCAATACAAGATTTACATATGTAAATGTCTGTTTGTTATGTCAGAATTGAATCGCTGTGCACGCGGTTTTACCCGCAATAAATTTATAGCCTCCGTGTTATTCTGATGTGTAACATACATTACTGTAAAGTTATATCAAAATCCCTTCATTAGTTTTTGCGTAAAGAGTAACAAACATCCATACTTAAAAACTTTCGCGTTTATAATATTAGTAAGATACATAGAAAACACCCTGACCGATACAATCATACTCATGAACATAAATAAAATTCCATTGTTGATGTTTTATATTTTAGAACGAGATTTGCAATTAAAAAGCAGTAAAAATCGATGTGATAATAAAAATACTACCGCTTAGAAAATTTACAACAGCACTACTTCGTTGTATAAAAAGAGGTCTTATATATCTCTTTATATTATTATATGATATATCCATTGCAACTATAACAATGAAGTATGTAAGCCACTTCCGCCATATGGCCAGCGCCTGCACCGGTGACGTTTACGACGCCGACGTGCTGTCGCGGCCACAACGTCGGTTTTTCTCTAAACACAAGGAACATATCGCGGCCAGGACGCTCTAGACCACACAAACAGTTTTACATCCAGAGCAATAAACAACTCAAGAGGGAACACCAAGTAACATAAAGTTCAGCGAGCCGAGAAATCATGCTAAAGACGTATCATGCTAAATATTCTTTTACTCACACTTTCTTCTTTTCTTTTAAAATTCTACTCACACTAGTGATTTGACAATCAATCAATTATAATAGTAAATTTGTTGCCAGGAAATGTTTTGAAATTACTTCAAATGATTAAGGTTAATAATTAACAGAACACAATTCAAATTATTGTTATTTTTTTATATATTACCTGTGCTCGGGGTTTTATCCGAGTGAAATTTATTTATCTGTTATTCTGATGTATAAGTTATATTATTGTAAAATTTCATTAAAATATAAGTAGTACTTTTAGCGTGAAAGATTAACGAAGATCCATCTGTCCATCCATACTTATAAATTTCCGCAATTATAAGCTTAGTAGGAGTAAAAACTATTTAAAATTGGTAAACGTTACTGTAATATAATACCTCTTTTTATGAAAATTTCGCGGACGGCGGATGAAATTTCGCACGCTTATTATTTATATAAAGAATGAGCCCAAAATGCTAATATTTTTTAAAATTACGCGTCCAAAATATATTAAATCTATAAAAAAACGTACACACACTATTATGCATATATACACTTTTGTTTATTTGTTTATTGCTGGTTCTAAGATCTTTTTGTATTTTTTATGATGGTCTAATTTCGGCCACTGGGCGACCACTACTTAAATATATATACGGTATATATACTTTCCGGGTTGTATGGCCATTTATTTACTCTATTAATAAAATACGTAAAAAAATGGCAACACGTTCCTAATGGACACGCTGTTGTGTACGAAGGGTTCCCGCTTGACTTTTTTTGTTGTCGAGTTCTACATTATAGCAACCATTGTTTCCTGTTCACCTGTACACACACGAATGAACCTGTGTGGTCTCTAGTCATTCCAAAATACAGAAATGTTGAACAAGTTTATTTTTATATTACTGTCGCCGAAGATAAAATTGGTACCTGTACATACAAAGAGACGGGTTATAATATATTTAACATTTAGAACACACGATTCGCCCTTGAGTAATTGACCATAAATTTATTTTGTTTTCTTTTATTTTCAGGTAAGTGAAATCAGCGACACAATACTCGTCCGCCGAGATCGAGGTATAGTAACGATAAATTGTGGATTGAACAGTCCCGATCTTTTTTTAACATGTTTCCCAGATAGCATGACGACTTTTTCAACTAGTAGTTGTAATACGAAACTTCTAATAGGGCTATATGAGATATTCCGAATGAATGAGAATTATTTATTCTATAGACATCAGCATGGGTGGTCCGAATCTATGATAAAAATCGATTTAAATAAAATATTTATTAAATTTATCATTATTTGAAATGGAACTGACTATAATGCGGTATATTTTACCAGGTTTTGTTGTAAAATGAAATGCAAGCGGATTACTGAATCTGAATGAAATTATATTTTAGAAATGTTATTTTATTCATTTTAATATACATTTAAAATGTTTGAACACAAGCTTATCTGCGAAACTTCGTCTCTTCACACTTTGACTTAAAATTTATTATTATATTTCACCGAATTTACATAATATCTTTATAATCTTATTATCTTTTTAAATTATAGCCTAAGTGTTATTCTGATGTATAAGCTATAGTACTGTAAAGTATAATCAAAATCCGTTAAGTAATTTTTGCGTAATAGAGTAAACATACTAATACCATCCATACTCACAAACTTTAGCGTTTATAATATTATAGTAAGACTAACTTAATAGTAATTTAAATAATTAACATATAAAGTAAAGTTTGTATATTATTGAATCATACATAATTATAGAGATTGAATGGGCTTCAAGATGACCATAGTCTCAAAACAATACGTGAATCCTTGACCCGTGCCCGTGGGCCACCTGTCTAGCATCCTTCCTTGTCGGACAAGCGTGTGTATATGAAACAATAGCCTCCTAATGGCGGCGATCGTTGAACAATGCCGATTAATGCGCCCCCTGCTCAAGTTCCAATCATTGCATTGTCTGTTGAATGTAACTGGATTTCTATTATTTCCAATCACATGTACATATGTTTTAAAATTGTTCAATTTTATTTCAACGCTGGACAAAGTATTTTAGTATGGATTACTATATTTATTAAATATATTTGTTATTTATTACAAGAGACTGAAATGAAAATTGGTTTGACCAAGACAAATTTGTTTACTTGCTAATGTTTCGTTACTATTTGTTGTTTTGTTTTTTTTGTATTTTACTGAGTACATTTAATTTTTGTTTTCATGGATATCCAATTATATTGGATTAACAATTTCAGTTGTTTTAATTTTTCATTATTACATCAACAATCAATTGTAGTGGAAGTGTTATTAAGGCATACATTATTTTTGATAGAATTTATTGTTGGAACTAATGCAGTCATTGGAGGAGGCATCTTTAGACAAACTGATAAAACAAGGTAGTGAAATAGACATAAACAAGAACAAAATTAACTCCTCTAATAACACATACATATGATAATGTGAGAGTTTCTGAATAAACACTATAAAAGAATCACAATAAAAACAGTGCACCAGAGTTCAACAATTCCTTGTTGCTTTTCCCGCCATTTTCATAAATCACCCGGCTTCCTGCTCAAACGATTATGACATCCCCAAACCGTATTTCACAAACTGTCACCTCACCGAGGGTAATTGGTAACCAATCGTGGTGAAAGTCGACGTCGCGCCGGTCCTCCATCATATCGTGACACGTTGTCCCGGTTCGCGCTTGTTCCACTTTGTTATTATCCAAAAATATGAACGCCTTGGTTTCTCCAATTCACAATGGATATAGCAAAAGTTGACAGTTGTCACTGCCATTGCCGCTCGGTATTTTAAACTGACAGGTCTAAGATAGCCATTGTTGGATGATAGATTGGTCCATTTGTCATAACTGTATGTGTATGTTTTGTATTGTTACTTATTCTAGTTAATTTTGGATATTTCTTCAATTACAACTTTCACCTTCTGACATAAATTGATAACAAATCAAATGCCTTTTCTAAATCATCTATATTTATCAGGGCTAATTCAGCTTGTGATGAATACTTTTAATTCTAAATCTCTTACTTCATAGTTATTTTAACTTCCATTGAATACGTAATGGATTTACTTATCCATTTTAATGTGCTACATTGTTTCTTGC
This sequence comes from Achroia grisella, assembly GCF_030625045.1. Taxonomy (NCBI): domain Eukaryota; kingdom Metazoa; phylum Arthropoda; class Insecta; order Lepidoptera; family Pyralidae; genus Achroia; species Achroia grisella. Next base: position 3,236,642 of record NW_026712653.1, on the reverse strand, counting down.
GTAGTTTATAGTTTTAAAGATCCGTTACTCGTTTCCCGTCGTGAATGCCATGAATTATTATTCCGTAATTTATGCATGTATCCGTAAGTTATTTTTTGCTCAGCGTTATTCATTAACCTGACACATATTTTGCAATTTCGATCAAGAGTACCGTTGTCGAATCATATTTTCCTGCCAAATGGTCCCCGTAAACAAATCCGGTTGCTTATTGCCACATGGTCCGTAATTTGTCCATAAGTCAATGCTTAACCCGATGCAAATTGCCTCTTACCTCCCCTCATTAATCGAACTTCGTTGACCGATACCATGCAAATATATGCTAAATACCGTCCCAAAAATCGTATAACTTTTAAGGTACATTGACTGTGATGTACGGCCATTGTAAAAAGTTCTGTTGTATAACACGCGATAATCTGTATGGATATTGTATTTTAAATGTTCCCATTAAAGTTGATAGGTTCTGATGTAATTGCTAGGTGTTCGGCGTTTGGATGTAGATGAGCTCGTAAGTCGTAACCCGTGTTATTGTTATTATGTAAATCTGTACTAACGCCTGCGTTTATGTTGGATAGATGAGTAGTATGGCGCAAGACGAGTAGCGCAAGTTCTTGTAATTTCGCTTCTATAGTAGCTAGTTACGTGATGGAATTTAAAAAACTATTAAACTACTACACCAATGGGAAATTCTAGGGTAATTATGATTACAAGAGTGTATAATAAGACTAATAAATATTTACATGGATTAGATAAAAAGAAATTCAGATGTAATGTTGACAAAGAAGACATTACCTGACATTTATTAAAACAAATAAATTCCGATAAAGAAATGATTCAAGATAGTACGAAACTGAGTACAATATATGAATCAGTTTCCTGGCTAGAGGAATCTCTCAAATCATATCTTAAGTATACGACTCGAGACAATATTATGTTGATATCTTTCATATTCAGTCCTCAATTTTAAAAGCTTCTGGCTTTCGTGATTGTCTATACTCTGAAATTTTGTAGTATCTAAAGTACCTTACACATGTCCTGGCTTTACTAGTACATATTAATATATAAGTAGTATTTGTTACATGGATATTTTATTAATATTGCGTATTTAACCAAACTAAAATTGTTCCTTCTTTTTATGATAATGAAATGTGCACCCGTTTACGCTGGCGAGAAACCAGTGAAGGATGATAGGATGACCACGAGGTCAGGTCAGTTAGCCCATCACGACAAACTAACCAGGACCTCGATACGATAGTTTCCAGGGGGAACGGCGTTGAGGTGAAACTGCCATGGTACATTGCTAGCAATGGGTTCATTAGTCCATGTTGCGGGTGAATAATACGATGTTGTTGGTCGAGACGATGTATATTACAGATGGTAATAAACTGACAATATGTACATAGAAATATTGATCTTATATACTAAATAACGATAGGAAAATGTAAGGTGGGGTGACACAGCAGTGCTTAGTAGACAATATTGAATTTGTCTTACTAGGCATTATTAAATGCAATTATTATTTTGATGTATCTAGGTGACTGTGTCCTATAGTCCACATTACTACCAATCCCCTTCACCCACTACTCCGTATTTGTTTTGTAGTTACTAATATCCACTGATACTTTTTCATTATAACGTTGTATAATATTTCATCGTTTCATAAGTCAATGGATTTAGCATATTGTGTATAGTATAAGCTGCTAATAGGTGCTATAACATAATTTATAGTGCTGTCAGGTTATCGGTAGACCGGTCGAATACGCTCGAGGGTTTGCGTTATTGCCTCTATAATTGTGCATATTTAAATTGTTTGCACAGATTTGAGCGTTTATTGCTTCAGTGCCTATGTCTTGATCGATTTCTACCATCTGTAAATGTTCTACTCGCTAGGGTTTATTAGCTTTTCTTTGTATAATAATAATATCTCCGGACAATTCACATAACGCCATCTAGTCTCAAGGTAAACAGATCTTGAGTTATGGAACAACAGATATAAATATGTACTTTTTTTTTGTTACATACATGATATAATTAGAAAACACTCAGACAGATAAAAACAATAGGACTTATGACGAGACTACAAATGTTTGTACCGCGCGAGGAATCGAACCCATGACTCCCGAAAGTAAACCGGTGTAGTAAACCGCTACTGTTAATATATAATTACGTGGCAGTTAATATATAATTCACGTTTTAAAATTCACGTCAAAATTCCATTACTGCGTAAACATTATTGTTTACGAATTTGGTTACACTGATAAAAGTATTTATTCATTTTTAATCCAATCAATTACAATATATTCTTTTTTAAAAATTGTTATTAATATAAAAATTTAAGTATATTAACTTTAGATTATTTGTTTTTTACAGAAAAGAGCAATATCTAGTGGTAGTGGTATAAGAACAAATATTAAACTATTATTATATAACCAATAAACGGTTTTCATACTTTCTAATTAATTGCATAATTTGGATTAGCGTATCCAATTAATGTATCAGATATCATTTGTATCGAGTCATCCGATCTAAATCGACGTATCGTTAAAACGATTTACGGCTCCGTAAATCTGCATCGGTGTCGGACAAATATTTTCATTTCTGAGAACTAGTTCCACAAAATCCACTAACCCCGATCCAAAAACCAGTCCTCATTTTAATCGATACAAGTAGCATCGAATGAATTCCAGCGACGTACACATTTTTCATTAAACAAATAATTCGTTGAAAAGATCGGTTGAATAACGTTTCTTTGATGTTATTTTTTCTTCGTCTCATCAGCATAATTCCTTAATTCCGAGACCGTTATTTGGATAATTTTCAAATAAATTCATAATGCTTAATAATAAGAAATATTAATACTTAATAATACGAAAGGTGATATGCATAAATGCAGAGTAATGACAGTAAATAGGCATTAGTGGTAAAGAAGACAAATTGCTGTGACACTTATTCTCTCACTCATTTATTTTTTAATTTCAAGCAACTTAATTTACTTACATAACAATATTCGCCCATATTATATATGTATACCTTAACGACTATCATAAAGATATAGAAAATAATAACATATGAAATATTTTTTTTTGTCTTCATAGTCACTACACTCTCTATGGCAGCGGTAGCGCCGGTACACTCTCTTCTACCTTCTTTGTAATCTTCCTTCATGAAGGTGGGCACGATATTGAGAGCTATGTGTGTACTGGCAGCTTGGGGACCTAGACCACAAGCGCTTTAGCTTGCTTTAATGACATAAAAGAATGATAAATGATATTTATAAATCTTTATTTTAATTTCAATAATAGTTGATTTCTGTAACAGGACAACTACAGGATACGACAGACATCTAATGTTAATAATATATTTGAGACTAATTCAAATTCAAATAAATCATATGTCACGCTTCATTCCTATATTATATCTGGTATAATTTATCTGAATAGTGCCGCCTCGAATCTTCTCATCACTTAACATGCGAGTGGCTCGCAAATACCGCTGTCACGGTCTTATTTCTGCGTCACTTTTGACAGGTCATTGCGTAAAGCACATATGTCTTCGGCGTCAAGTCCGCGTGTCCAATTGATGCGCCCACGCATTTCTCACAGGCTTTGTCCGTTTGCGGACACACCGGTGGAAGTCACGAATTCATAGCGAATTTACCGTGTTACAAACTTTCATTTTTCTTCCTTCATAATCCTCTTTTGAAAGAAGAATAGAAACTGTTATTGGTTTCTAGTCTTTAAGCGTTTCTTTGGTGTTGTGATCTTTAATTCAATGCTTTTCCGTACTTAATTTATTAACTTAACTATGCTGATCATTTTCTTAAATATTGATTAGATGTTAGCTCTAGCTTACAACTTCATTTTCGTGATCATCACTCTAAAATAACCCATGCCTTTTCCATCCTAAATGCTATGATAATTGGTTAAGGTAAAAGAATAAATAAACTTCATTTTTACATTAAAAAATATTCATAAGATTTTGTCCTTTACAGAGAGATAAGCCTGAATGCAAAAGTCCTCTATTCCTATTCACATTTCTTGCTTCATGCACTTTAATAAGTCGTCTCGTGCACGCGAGCCGATCATCTCCTCGAAATCCTCTATCATGTTGTTGATCAGCCGACCACATTGAAAGTAAAATTAAATATAATATCCACTACATATTAATGAGATCAACTGACAAGCGGAACGATAACAAAAAGGCATACCTCGCACGAGATATGACTGTTCAATGATAATGCGCTATGCAATGTACACAGCTCAAATGTATAAGGCGATGCAGTAAAGCCAAATAACCATAACTTCGTCATTACAGCGACTGCATTACGGCGCGGCAATGACTCGGGTTTTATCGATCAAAACAATATCGATCTTTCAATCTCGACCGATCGATTTTATGGTCCGATGTTATTGAATGAATAAGTGTGGTTTCACTCTTTATGTTCAATACACAACCATATTTAGTTCAGATGGTGGTTAGATAATATCATTTTCCTGCGTCGTTGCATTGCCGTGGAGGTCATTAAAGTAATATAATTTACCTGTGTAATACTTTTTACTATTTATACATTAGCTATGTAAGCGAACTAGGAGTTTTTTTAGTGGAAGATAATGGAATGATGCACTCGCCTGTGCTAACAGCTGACAGGGCATTAGTGGAAGGTGTTAGGATGAACATGAGGTCAGGTCAGTTAACACATCGTGACTAATTCACCAGGAATTTATCAGGATGGGATCCAGGGGGAACAGCTTTGAGGTCAAACTGACAGGACATCTGGTCTTCAATCCAACTTACTAACAATCACTATCCCTCCCGCGAACTAAGAGTTCACTTGCATAGACACATACAGAACTCGCAAAAATTATAATTTCCGAGTCACCGTGAATTGTATAAGGTTAGTTGTGATAGGTTTACTAAGCCAAAAACGTATAGTATTAAACACAGATTTAAACATTTTATATTTTCATCACATCTTTATATAAACAGGATATTTGTGTAATTAGCGGGGTCAAGCGTGTGGCAGAGAGGGAGAATCCGAGCAATTCCCGAGACTTATGACCTAGGTATAGGTTAAAGACACTTGTCGACGTACGTTAACACTCACTTTCACCGCTTGTATTTCTTTCCCTGCCCAGCAAAATCTGGAAGAAGCCTGCTAATGCAGCTTAGATACACGTTCTAGTATAGAACTTACTGTAGTTCTCTTTTAGAAGTTTGTAGATAGATTTCGCTGGTATTATGGTATTTTCTCATGAAATTCTGAGAGAGAGGCTCTCAATTTCATGACATACAAATTAATCACAAATCTATTATTAGTTATTTGATTTATTAGTTCGTAATATTTATTTATTTTGATTACATGGTGTTTAGGTATATTTGTTTCCTATATTACAGTAAGCTCTACCATATAATATTACTCAAGAGCCCAATATTTTGATGCTGTTGCTTGAGTCGAAGTCACAAGTCGTCATCATAAAAGTATGAGTCTACGATATTAAAACTTAGATGTAGGGTAGGATTTTGATCCTCATTAAGGTCACACGACAAACAAACTTCAGTTTGATCGATGCCCATCCATATAACGGGTCTCTTCCGGTGCTAATGCTTGTATGCAACATTGTGTAATACCAACACTTCGACGTTAGAATAATGACATAGTCGGTCGCAGGTGAAATGGATAAATAGAAGGAGCACACTAAAGGAATTGCGCAGAGTAGTGTGCTGTATTTATTCTTTGAAGTTATATTGACTTACGTCGAAATGTATTATGAATTTATAAATGTTATAACGGGATATTCAGACTTCGGTAGTCTAGCTGTTTATACCGCTTTATTTTCCGACGGTTGCGTGTTCAATTTCGGCATAACAAAATTACGAGTAATTATTTCATTAATGTTAAAAGCTATTGCAGTAGAACTGGTTGTCGATATATCTACATGATTTTTCTTTTAATCAACTTCTAATTTGATATATATATCTCGTGGAGACGGCTGTGTATTTTTTGATTAAAGTTATCCTATATGTTTATATAAGTCCGATCCATCCAGTCTATTTAGTATCATTGATTAAAAACATACAAAATAAAATATTTATCTTATTACTAAGATATATAAATAGTATTTTTTCTATCCAATCTTGCGATTCCCCTTGTCAGGTTTGATAACTAAATCAGATCGACTGTCCATCTTATCTACGAAATCAGTTTGACAAATAATATGAATGGTTTCATAGCGCGACATCTTGCGACTACAGAATTACCTTTCAATTCATTATCAAGATTAGGGTTGCCATTTATTCATATTTAAACGGGATGTCCCGTTTTAAATTTCTATGTTCTGTATCTACTGAACTTGACCTGGCAAGGGTAACCATGTATGACACTAATTCTCTCTATTTTTATTATATTATTTTATCCATATTTGCACCACAATCGATGCCAGCTGCACTTTAATTGCAGTGTCTCATGGTCAGTTGGACGTACTGAGTAAAGAAACTTACTGGAGAAACGTAGAAGCGACTATACGTATTCAACAATGTTAAAAATTGCTTGTAAAATTGGTTTTTAGTATCCAAATTATTTACGTTCGTCCAAAGTTTAATTTTATCCCAAAAAACACTACAAAAGTTGGTCATACTAATCATGACGCATAACTCAATTGTATTATCCGATTAATGAATGATACGGCTCGACAACCGTATCGATATTAAGCTGTTATCTCTCAGCACCTCTACATATCCCTTTTGATATGTTATCTCTGCAAATATAATTAAACAGCGCGTCATACGCATGCCTTATAATAAATTCCAATAAAAAATAATTGAAAATGGACTTTATAATTGTATTTAAATGTTGGTATTTCAATTTGCATTTTTCTGTGTATTATTAAGAAATAGCCGCTGCAGGGACAACTTGGGATTGCGATATAGGGTGTCGCTTCAAGGAAGGTTTACGACTGCGGAGCGCCATCCCAGATTATAGCCCACCTATTCTCCTGTCCTTTGTTCCTATCATCTTGCACAAAAGAGGATCTAAAAGCGACCAAATGCACTGAAGTCATCGTAACATTCTGGGGAAAATAAATATACCTATTGCTAGCAATGTACCATGTCAGCGTGACCTCCACGTGGTTCCTTCTGGAAACTATCATGTTAAATTCCTGGTGAATTTGCCTATAAGATTGCTAGATAAATTGTTCTCTGCACCACCTATGGTTGAATGGTAGAACATGCCGCATGGTGTAAAGTCCGCCAAATGTATTGTATTACCTTTTGTATCATGAGGCATTGATGTTAAATAAAAAAATAAATGGTCTAAGTTACACTAAAGGACTTGTAAAAATCGGATGTTATCCGGATTCAGATGTTATTATCTATAACTTCACATATTCTACCTCTTTATAATATTTGTATAGATAACAAACATAGATAACAATTAAATACGACGCCATCTATAATTTTATCTATAAGCTAATTATTAAAATTAAAGTGCGTATTGAAATTATTCACATAATTATTTCATACCGTTGGGTGTTATTCTCAACATAGCCTACAAGTTGATGCATATTTAAAAGCATATTATGTGAAAAATTATCGTAACTCCTCTATCCATTTTTACGTGAATATACACACACAGACACACAGTTTTCGCCTAGTCATTATAAATTATGTGTAAAGCTAAAGATAATCATGGTCACTGCAGGTGGTACCAATGATTTTGGCATGATTTGATATTCATAATTAGATTTTATTATTAGTTTTTTTAATACATAATATCGTCTAATTCGATCATCGATTCGTGACGCCAACAATCATTGTTCGTTCTTGATTCTTTGACAGTTGCACCGTTGATGACCCCTTTAATTATGTTTTGGTGTCTATACTAATATTATTTTGCGAAATTATCTGTCTGTCTATCAGTTTCTTACCTTTTCATGCCTAACACACTGTCTGTATTTTAATAAAATGAAATCTATCTCTGTCTATCTATCTATATCTGTCTCACTCCATCAATATATCTCGACCTATCTATCTATTTCAGTCTTCTTACTTTTGAATGAAGGGGACCCGTGGTATAATTCATTCATTCCAGCATTGCAGTTACGTAAAAAAACATTTTTTCAATATTCATTTCAGGCTCTAGTAGCACGCCTACAGTATTATACAAAACAACAATGTTATATGAGTAACAAACAAAATAATAAATTTAAGAAATCTTAACCTAAATCCGTTTCGACTTTCCTCTCCAGATTTAATTGAATGCAATACATACAATGTTATCGTTAATGTTTAATTTGCTTCTTGGTTTCACTTTAAAACCATTTCACGGATATGTCTTGTATGTTTCAATTATTGGCATTACTCACCTTTTATTATTGGAGACCTGTTTATGAATAAATGTTGCATGTTGTTATAAAACCTTAATTATTTGTTTATGGTATTATTATCATTTGGATTCGATGCCTTTTTGAAATTACAACTTTATAAAGTTTAGAATAAAAATTTCTTCATTCAAATAGATTTAATTTTAAACATTTTTTAACAGTCTTATTTTTAATCCACCTTTTATTTGTAATGCGATCTCATTATAAGAAGATGGAGCAAGAAACTTGCGTGTTGCTCTTTTAAATTATTGTTTTAACTTTACATTTTTAATTTGAAATATGTGAATACAAACTACCAACTAGAACTAGTGCAGTTCATCAGTTACAATATTAAACAATCAACTTCTTAAATAACTAAATGTATATATTATGTATTGAAAAAAGTAACATCAACTTAGGAATGTCACGTTCTTCATTTAAGTTTAGTAGTTTTTGAACGTTTACTGGAAACTCGTATATAAAGTCTGAAATGTTCCAGTCAATATTAATGATTAAAATGCGCACAGTACGCTGATCAACATTTCACTCGGAATACTTCACCGAATTTTAGTAACGTAGATTCTTCTTTTAACACTAAATTACGAGCGCTCAACTGGAAGTGCGCTTACGCACGCTAGCCGCAAATTTACGAATTTCACCCGCCAATTATCCGCCGGTGATAAAGTTTCGGTTAATTTTCGGCGATTTGACCAACACACGAAGTGGTTGGTACGTCGTAAAATTCGCTCGGCATCAGTCATTCCCAGTGTTGCCAACTATCCTTTGGAAGTCCACAAACCGCAGCCTGAAGCTACCAGACCAAATTATTTTAAGGTTATGTTAATGAAATAACCTGAACAGTCCCTAATAAAATTTAAAAAATACCTCTTTTTATTAAAAAAAAATAAGAAAGTTGTACTACAATAATTTTATCATTATTTAGTTACTTTTCTATAGGAATATGATGTTAATAACCATACTGATACATACAACCATACTGATAGTAAAGTAATCACTGACTATTTTCCATAAGTGTCTTTTCAGGTGATATATTTTTAAATACTTTTTTAAATTTATAAATCTCATTTAATATATTTTGATCATTAACGATGGTGAAATCTGTCACTTCTGGTAGTAAAATTACAACATGTGGCAACACTGGTCATTCCACCTTGTAGCCGAGTATTAAGAGAATTGATAATTGCCAACTGTTTCGACATTATAAATGGCTATTTATTTTTTCTGTAGTAATTTGGTATTTTTAACAATCTACGGTTATATTTTTATTTCTGTTGTGTCTAAACGCTTCGTTTTGTATCGGCAATCGTGTGTTGATTCGTTTGGGAGCTCGGTTTGTATATTTTTACAGTGTGTTTTGAAATTGTTTTAATAATACTGCAACTAATATGTTATTTCTTAATTGTGAATAGTCTTACTCTTTATCCGTAGTAAAGAAGAGCTATCGTTACCTACAACTTAAAAAATGAGGAAGTGCTTTTTTTCTTACACGGCCTTTTGTTTGTATGTTATTTTATATCGAGTAGTGAACCATAATTTCTAATAGAATATTATTACTTTCCTGAAAGAAACTTTTACTTGTTTTCAACGAGAATAATTTCTTTATTCTTACTTTTAGGGTTTTATTCGGATTTTAGGTTTGGAACTTATATTGTTATACGAAATTTGAATGGCAAGAAGCTTCAGGCATGAGACATTAGAGGCAGTGTCCACTATACAGAATACTATGACTAGATATACTATGACACGCATGCTTTTCTCGTTGCCTTTCCTAAGGAATTAGTTGTAATAGAGGCATTACAACTTATACATTGCAATTTCTAATTAAAATTACTAGACTAATTAAAGTTATTACCTCATTGAATGTAGAACGCTGTTTTGCATATTCTAAACATAATTTATGGGCTTGTAATTTCTTATATAAATATTGCATTATTAATTAATTAATAGCAACGTGACATATTTAATTGGATACTGGTATTAATGAGTATGTACATCATGACACCATAAATTACTCATTGGGTTAACATTTGAAATGTAGTTGGTGTGTTTGTATGTAATAAATAATTTATAATGAACTTTTTTTTAATTTACATTCAGGACAACTGACATAGCACCATGTTGTCTCAAACTAAGCAGTGCTGTGGGTAATCGATAACTAATATACATATAGTAGTTTAGGCATTATTATTGTTAATATAGTAGTGTTATATTATTATTATTTGACATAGAAACGTATTGTATATTGTCATTATGCTTCTTTTATCTGTTTTGCTTTGATACTTTAGAGATGTTTTTCTTAATAACCGTCATTCCATAATTACAGCTTATTACAAATACAGTCTCTTTGCTCTTAATATATATACATTATAAATATAAAAGACAAGACAGTAGATACAGTATGACAGCGAATACGAATACAATTGTTTTTGGCATTGTGCAGGGTTGGAAGCTGATACAGATAAAAATTAAGTTATTACGGCATTAAAAAGCATGAGAGCAATATATGGGATATAAAATATGTCCTATATGATATAAGGACATAAGCTATATACACAGAAAAATAAAACACACGACGGCAAAACCACTTTAAAAGTAGCTTTAGAAAATATTCTCCTTCGAGTGATAAAGTCACTTAAAAATATAAGCATCGTAACCGACCTGTGTGTAAAACGTTACATAATGTTACAATACATTACAATGTTATTATCGCTCTCGTGCAATGATGTAATAAAACAATGCACATCTCTTTGTTCGTTTGTCCTTGGATATGTCCGGTTGCAGTGAAATCATTTTCGCATGTCACGTTATCAATAATTGTTTTATACTATTTTTTTAATTTGATACGGTCATTATTTTAGCGGATTATTAGGAAGTTTACCCGTGATCATAGCGGTTACTGAAATATCAGAATACAATAGGATAGAAAATTCCTTATTTAAAGAAAACTAAAATAGGTATTTAAGAATTTTTGAATAGTCCATTATTTTTTTAAAGTACTAATCATTCGGATAGCAGACTCATTACAAGAAGAACGAGCAAGAAACTTGTGTGTTACTCTTTTGAATTACTGTTGTAACTTAACATTTTTAAGAGATAGAAAAATATAATTTTGTATTACTAACAAAGAAAATGTGGTAAGATCCCGTGATTTTGTTAATGTTACGTGTAAATTGTACTAGCAAACCCAACCCGGCTCAGCACAGCTATAATGTTATAAATATATATTAAAATTAAAATGCAGGTCACTATTCTCTAATAATGTAACTTTCTATAAATGAAAAAAATTTTATAACCTGATAGGTAGATATGAACATAAAAAATTGTGCAATATTTGTTTACTTACATACTTATAAAATAATATATATACATTTATAAAATAGGGTAGTATCATTTTTAACTGCTCAATGTAGACCTCCCAAATCCATACTTCTAACTGCATTCCCAATGATAAGTATTATATTAGGTCATTTCATTCCGATACGTCCGGTTTTAAATAAAAGTATGTAGCGATTGATTATGTGACTCGTACATGATTAACATGTAATATATGAAAAGATTGCATAAACGTTATTTTGGCAGAAATGTGCTAGCGAAACAAAAGATGTTATTGAACCAAGAGGGAACGAATAAATAAAGAAGATTCTAGAAATTATGTGGCTTTTTACTTCAATAACGCAGAGGACAGGATTCTAGTTTACCTAAAATAATATTGGACGTAAAAAGCAACCGTCTCCAGGTAACATGTGTAGTTTTATTTGAAATCTGTTATATATAGTTACAAGTCACCACGATTGAAATGCCGCGGCATCGCAAGTCAGTGGAGCGAGCGAGAACGAGCGCGGAAGGGATCCGCAAATTCGTTGATGTTGGAAAATTCTTGCTTATAAAATTATGTTGTTTTCATAATTATCTTCTTGTAAACTGTAATTAAGAGCATTAAATTGACCGAGCCGTATTATGTTGGACCGCCATTTTTGGTTGTGCATCTTTGCTGCCTCATGTTCTTAATACTTTGAGATCGTAATAGTGATTGCTTGTTTAAAGCAAATTGTTCGCCTTTTTCGGAATCTTGCATTTTGATTGACACGAATGACTCGATGAAAAAGTTTCACATTGTGACCGTGGCATTTGCACGTTAATTGTTTTCTTTGTGTTATTTTAATCTTATCTCCCAATAATAATAACAAACACTTATTTCGACTAATAATAGATCCATATTATATCTGTATATGAATGTTTTTACGATAGCAAATAAGTGTTGAATGAAACATACTTGCATTTAATTAGAAAATATATGCACTTATTTGTTTACTAAATAATATCTTAATTTGACTATAATGTTCAGTAGAGATTATAATAATAATATAAATGGTTGTGGAAATGATTCGAAATTAATAACAATATTGCATTTCTAATTAAATTCAATCATGTATCGCGTATCTAGTACAATAATGGATTAATACAAAAATTACAAACTTTGGATAAACCACAGTATGCATTTTTCTAAAAGGCCTTATTTTAAAAATGTGTTTTCTATCTATTATATTATCTACTAAATATTAGTACACAGTATTACAAATATAATTCTTTCATGGAACTTTAGGCACAATTAATAAAAATAACTCGCTTTAAGTTTATCTGTCAAAGCTATAGTTTACATGCGCGGGCGCCGTCTCCTGCCTAACATGCCTTTTTTATAAACACGTAGGTGGGGAACCTTTTTATTATGTTATATTGCCATATGTAATAGGGTCTTCGTTTGAGATAACACGGGACAGGCAAGGGACCAAAGCCATTGTTTTATTTGTTTTTATTTAACGTTCCCCGTTGCTTAATTCGAAGGTCTGTTTTCTACCCGTCCTCCCGCTGCAATTAACACGACGGACGGGGTCCGACCTTTTTTGTTTTATGTCTACAAATGTGATTTACGTTTTTCTCTTTGTGCTGTAGTGATAAGTGATTAATGGTGGGAGCTTTTGAAAGCTATTTAATTTTACTCGAAGTTTAGTAAGTTTAAAATTAATAGGCGAGAAATAGCAATGTGTTACAAAGTTGCTATCTGTAGATTGAGATAGATAGCGCGAATATTTCAGTGTCATGAAAGTACAGTGTGTCTGTACTACTTTTGTTTATAAAATGTAGAATCAAACGAGCACAAAGAAGCACTTCAAGCAGACGCTCTATTTATTATTAATACTGGTGAGGTCTACCTCACTTAGTATTATTAATAATTTTATCACTTATAACATTCATTTGTACACATTCTGTGATCTGAATAAAGATAATAAGATTCAAATTGTCATTAAATTTTAACACAAAAGTTTCTTTTATACTACGCTGGTTAGGTTCCAGTGTGTGGGAATGAATTCCCTATCGATGACGAGCGGTGCGATAATAAAAGCTATTGTGCTGTCCTTTAAATATATGGAATATCACTGTTTTCCATTTGCGCCTATATGAAAATTTATACAACATTATCGTTCATATGCTCTCATATTATTATTAATATCGAGCACGTGTCTCTGAATAAATTATACGCGCCGTAGAGTTACGCCTTGTATGCGCTGCCGGGTAATGTCTACATCTCAAAAAGGGGAACACAAATATTTTCATAGATCTGAATTATATATTTTGGTTATGAGATGTTAAACTGGTTTTTATGTAATTCGAATGGTAAACAAGTTGTCGAAACGTCTAATGGTAAGTGGTAACCGTCGTATACATGAACAGAATTGTCATGTAACACCTGTGATACCACTCATGCATTGTCTTTCCAGAGGACCAACATGTAATGCCTCTTATGCTATAAGTTCAATGTATGCTTTAACCGCCAAGCAGCTAGCTTGCTTGAGCTAAAATAGGTGGGACTAAAGGGACTCAAAGGACTTTTTAGTTTACCTAAATTGTTTGGTCTTGATTAAGCACGGTTTTTATATGTAACATTACTTTATATATATATATATTTGTATTCGTATATACATTCAAACAATTTTAGGAATTAATTTTTTTTTTACATAAATAAATAATTGGAACAGACAGGAATCTGAATCCGTGTCACCGGGGCGCACCTATTTCATGAATATTTACAAAATAATTGGAAAAACAATGGGGGGTCGATTGGAGGGTCCATTTTTCTTCAATCGTCTATTTTTATTAACGCGTCGGACAGCCGGTTGGGTTATTTTATGGTGTCGTGGGTGTAATATGGTCGATGGTATTTTAAGGCGATGCTTTTATTAAATTATTAAACGGTATTAACTGTGCATGATACCGGTTTATCGTCAACGGGCGAATCGGTCGAATGTGACGTGCCTATTGTACAAAGAATGAGTCATCGAGTAAATTTTGTAATCGATTACAGAATTTACTCGATTTTTATTGGGCATGTTTTTTATCGACATGTATATTACTAGAATTTACTAATTATACTAATACGATTCCTATTGTGTTTATATATATATAATAAACTGTGCTAATATGCATTGTCGAAGAGCATTTTAGAAGTATGTAATTTAAATGAAGTTTGCATTTTCCTTCATTAAGCTATACATAGCCTTTTCCTGTTTACTTTAAATAATTAGCTGCGTCGAGGGCAGGACGTCGTGCACGTATCAGTTTAATTGTTTTCGAGACCTTACCGACGTGACAGGGAGGAGCTTTTAGTAATGGATTACGCATTAACTTCATTGCTAGTGATATGTCTAGAAACAGTTATAAGTAATTCCTTGTCAATTTCACACGGTGGGCTAATTATCCTGATTGAACCTTAAATCCTTAAATATAGTATATATTTATTTCTTAAGTTTCTTTTGCTATCGATAGTGTTTTACCTTCTGAGTTGCAATTATGCTCTAGTGGTGAAGTATAGCTTAAACAATAAGGGTCATTCCATAGATCTTAAGTGTTATGAATTCTTTTATATAATCAATACGGGTTGTGTACCTTCTGGATTGCAATTCTGGTCTGGTGGCGCAGTTTCAATTAAACATTAATTAAAAATTATCCTTCAATAGTTCTAAAGTGTCATTATATCTTTTGAAATCAAAACGATTTGTGTACCCTTTTAAGTCGCAAATATACTCTAGTAGTGTAGCCTGAGGTAAACATTAAGAGTCAAACATTATATCTGGTGTTTAAATTTGAATCATTATATCTAATTAAAATATAACTTAAATCGTCCTGAGAAGATAGGATTATTCGAATGTTGTCACTTTGTTACTAAATTATTTATTAAAAAATATTCTGTGTCCATCACAGTCAGATTGCGTGCGTCTGAATTCGTCTTATCGTTGCATCGCATGCGCAAGCGCCGAGACGGCAATGAACTTGCTCCGTCACGGGCGGTGTACAGTCAGCAGCAAAACTTAATAGGTGACAGTCATTACTCACACGGTGCTGTCAGCGTACTGAACTACTGTATAGCGGAATAAATATGTTCGAATGTAATGTAAAATGTATATTATAATCTAGAAAAGTTCGAAGTATTAATAATAATAATATATTTTATTTGTTGTACTCTTAGGTTGTGGCCTGATATTAAGTGATGGCCTCGGTAGTCTAGCGGTTTAGCATACCATTTTACTTCCTATGGTCGCAGGCGCGATTCTTCGCACGGTACAAATATTTGTATTCATGAATATGAGTGTTTGTATAGGTCTGGGTATAGAAAACCTATGTATATTATGTATGTATTTACAAAAAATTCTAGATTTTATATAATTTTAAATTTAAATATTATTTTGAAATATTATTTGTAACAAGTGCTACTTATAATGTTATAAATGCGAAAGTAACTCTGTCTGTCTGTCTGTAGCGCTTTCTGGCCAAAACCACTGAACCGATTTCAATGAAATTTAGTATATCGCTGACGTACCTACTAGTGGAATTTTTAATTGTCTCCGAATTTTTCTTCACTTTACCCTCGATACCTCTTACTCATCAGGTACATCAGATAGCTCCGTTTCAATAGCTTTAGTATAGTAGTAGACTGACTGATGAACCACAATTGTTGATGGGCTCGATACCGCGATATAAATACGCTTGTTTATATTTCTCGTCCATTTAAGAAAAATATAATTTATAATTTAACATTAGCATGACTGGTTATTATAATATATTATAATTTATTTAATTGGTCTATTAAATTGTTCTCATTATGTTTATATTATTGACGACTTGTTTTTCTTTTCTATAGACTTTGTTGTTTTAAACACGTGTTTATTGTTGTTTATTTAGTATAATAATTTAATTTTATTGTTAACTATACATATTATCAATATTATAAATCTAAAAGTGTCTGTTTGTTATCATTTCACGTCTAAACAACTCAATGGGTCTTGTTGAATTTTGAATACCGCGAGGACGAATATTTTTTATGGAATTGACATTTTAGCTATGGATATATATTAAAACAATGGCGTGTACAAGTCAGTACGATATATGCTATGCACATGAAATAATATTTTAAACTCTTATCGCAAACGTTGGATATATGCATGTATAATACTGATATTTTAGGGCAACTTGAGAGTTCTTTTTTGCCCTCACAGGATATGTTGTCCACTTTACCTTAAACGTTATAAAATCCATAACATAACATGTGTTGCAATGAAGATTTGAATTTAAGTATATATTGTCGACATCTATACATATAAATAAAATTGAAGTGTATGTTTGTAATATTGAAGTAGTCGTTTTTTACTACATGCATATGAATATAAATACGGTACATACACCACAATATTTTTTTTTGTCATTGAAACTGAAACGGCTGAAACTGAAATGGCTGGATCTATTTTGACGGGACTTTTTTTTTGGCAAGTAGCTGATGTAATAAGGAGTAAGTTAGAAGTAGCCTAATTTTAGACAATTTTAGACAAATAATGTTAAAAACCATGCGGACGAAGTCGCGGGTACAGCTAGTTTTGAATATAAATCACAAAAATGTACTATAATAAACCTTATAATGATCCTCCGCTCCATTCCAACGGGAATCGAAGTCACGACCGGCTGAGCCGAGGTTCGAACATCTGGCGGTGCCCTCAGACTTAAGTCTTATCCTTGGGATTTTCTCCAAGTAAAAAAAAAACGGTGTTGGGTTTCAGGTGCTCTATAAATCCTTCCACGGGTTTTAAATGCCTTAAGCACTTACCCACTTGTTTCAAACAGTGAAATAAAGGCCCGCTCGGGCTGTTGCAGTACCTAGAATATTTCGAAGAAACGAATTATCCTAAGAGTTAAGCAACACTAGTCAATATTAATATTTCGTCAAGGGGTACGGTAGACTCGAACGAAACCTTATGTGAATAACAAAACATAAAAAAATATTGATTTCGAGTCGACAACATATATCCGCAAAATTCGGATTGTGGAGTATTTCGTTAAATTCTAATGACACTGACAAACAAACTGCAGTCGCCATCTTTTCATGTCACTAGCTAACAACCAATCAACACATCGCGTGCGTTCTGACTACGTAAAACCACAGATAACATAATGTAAAACGAAACGTCTTACCGGAACCAATGAGTGAATATTAACGAGATTTTTTTTTTCAGTCTTTAACGTTTCGTGATAATATTGTTTTTGACACTTTTTTTGATAAAAGAGTATATAGTGTGTATGTGTTTTTTTCTTTGAACCTGAAATAGGCCGATTACAAATTTGACATTTCCGATGTTTTTTTTTATACTACGATGGTGGCAAATTTTTATTATTATACACACGTTGCCAGGTATTTGCATTTTTTAAATAAGATTATGAGACCGAGCGAAGCCGGGTTTTCATCTAGTAATAAATAATCGTTCAGTTATTATATTGTTTTGGGTCAGCTGAAAAACAAAATAGGTGTGGCGATCGGTACTTCGTTAAACGGTCGTTAATCGCAGCCAGGTGACAACGGAACGAATCTTAATCGATTACTCAATAACTTTCATCGTAATCTATACGATGTATCGAATAAAGCTATTCACACAGCTCGCATTTCATTGGCTTGATTATGTAAGGGGCAGTTGTTACAATACTCGTTTGAAGAAAATTAAAAAAGACAATTATATTTGGAAGGGATTATTAATAGTCGGACTAGTAGATCCATAGCTAACAATGCACCATGTCAGATCGACCTCCACGCGGTTCCCTCTGGCCACTTTATCTTACATCCACTAATATCCTACCAGCCTGTACTGTTAACGCAGCTAGGCACATCATTCCTTTCACACACGTTAAAAATAATAGATACTTGTGCTACCATTTATTTATTTTACTTTCATCTAATATCTAATCATATGGCATCTAAGTAACTGCATTTATAAAGATTTAAATCCGAGTTTATTGTTACATATTTTGGCTCAAACTACGTTTCTAATGATAGATCTCAGCAATGTTACAATATGTACCAAATATATGTATAACTTACAGGACGAAGTCACGGGAACAGCTAAAATAATAAAGATTCCTAAAATAAATTATCTTAAGTTACCCCTTATTACATCAGCTACCTGCCAAAAAAAGTTCCGTCAAAAGCGGTCCAGACATTTCAGAGATTAGCCGGAATAACCAAACAGACAGACAGACAGACAAAAATGGTAAAAAATGATATTTTGGTGTATGAACCGTTTTTATATTCATATGAATGTAGTTAAAAACGGTTATTTAGATATTACAAAAGGACACTCCAATTTTATTTATATGTATAGATAATAAACAATCATATTTTGATTGAATAATAATCTTAAGGTTTTATATAAATATATAATTCATTAATGATAATAAAAAAATACAAAATATGTCAGTAGGGTGTATGTTACCATTATCAGACGTTATTAGTATAATAATATATTACCAGATAAAGTATATAGGAATACCAACGTGTGAAAGAGTTGTAAGAAAAGATTAAGTTAAGACCCCAGTGATGCATTGCCGAGCGGTGGCGATAACATCTCTTATCATAGTGACCGGCGCTCGACATGGCGCATAATAAAAAATATAACAGTATATTCACGGTTAACGTGAGACACATAGTAATACATACGCAATAGTTGTACATACTGCCCGGAGTTTATTTTTATATAACTGGAAAAAGCTGTCAAACAGCATGAATGAAAGAGGTAATCGCCGCCTATGTATACCACGGTGGTCTAGCGGTTGGCTCAGCGCCTTATTTGCGATGGTCGTGGGTTCGGTTCCTCATACGACACGAATATTTATAGTATGGTTATTTGTATCAGTCGGAGTGTTTTCTATGTATAATATGTATGTATTTACAAAAAAATATATCTATATATTTATATCAGTTGTTTAAAAAAAATATTCTATTTACCTGAGATATTATTATTATTGTTATTATATATGAACATCACTATAATATTAAAATAATTTCTGGTGGTAACTGTCTTAGATAAGTTAAACAATGAAATTTAGATATTGTATCATAATTAAAATAAATGATTAATCAATAAAAAACATAAATATTAAATTATTTACTTGTCAAAAAATTTTTCTAATAGTTATTATTGAAAGAATGGTTTAATCGTATAGAATAGATACTTATTCTAATATATTAAAAGACAAAATACATTATTACTGTTCTATAAAAATTGTAATTATTTCTTCCCAATATGGTTAACATCGTTTAGTTAAATATAATACAAAATTGTTATGAATTGGTACTCGAAAAACCCCATGCTGTAGTCTCGTGAGAAAATCTCGGCAGGTAGTTCATTCCACAATGTAAGTGTATATGATATATTACTTAAAGAACCATACTTTAAGTAATATATCTACTTATTAACTTGTTATATTTTTATTATGCTATTGATATAATCCATGTCAATATCATAATTATAATATGTTAACTCTATAAGGATACAGCGTGATGACATTAAAAATCCCAGTTTTTTCTAATTATAACCGGTTATTACTGGTTTATAATTGTTTTAAAAGCTTCCCTTTATGGCGTGTTGTGATAATAGTATCATTCATCGCGCCCATCGATCAGATTGAGACATGTGTGCGTATAAAAAAAGCGTAATACCGTTTTGAAACATTTCACGCCCACTGAACATCGCAAATCTGGGCTGTATGAAATTTCATCAGAACCTTTTTTCTGTCTGAAGTCATTTCCGTGCGAGAGCGTTGACCCCATGGGTTCATGACCGTCACGGGCGTTTAAATGCAATAAAACACGCGCAAAAACCGGCAGATGTAAACGCGGCTGTTTGTTTGATCTGCCGCGGACCGCGCCGGTGTTCCTGTTACGCCACGCTTATATACATTATATTTTTTTTCTGTACAACGATAGCAAGGAATAAGGATAGCAAAGACAACTGCATCGAGGATGTAATATGTTTCTAAACGCCCAACAAAACCCCCGAAGGATGCATTCTTTTTTATATTTTACTAACTGTCTAAATTCGCGCTCACGTGTATTTCAATTAATTTAAACAAATTCACAAAGACTTTCTTCAGTAATTCAGGTTTTTTGTTTTCACTTAATGTACTCTATTTATTATTACTCACTGAAAAAAATAACTTCCTCTAAATAAAATAAAAAAAATTACAATATCCGTTTTGAATAATTCGTATGTCATTTGATATTTACATTTCTGTGACGCTTAATTTTGAATAAACCGTATTCCAGAAAAACATTTGACATAATTTGATTTCGATTCGATATTACAGCTTAACCGTCCATTACGTGGCTGACTGTACATAAAATAAACACACATTACAATCTCACGATTGAAACGCAAATCCTCAATCGATGCAGTTTGACATTTAAATTTGCACTGGACAATTTATGGCTTAGGTGTATAGGAAACTGGCTTATTGTTCCTCAGACGTTTTCATTTATTTATAAAACTTGACCCAATCCGGCTTCAGTCCAACTGATTATTGTTTATGTCCAGTATTGTGATATGTTTGTTTTATTTATATAAATAAGTAACTTAATTGAAATCTTATTTTGACTGCACCTGGGTTTCAAATATATGATCAACAATTAATAAATATTAATACAAACAAATTAATCGGATAAGAATTACTAATGATGTGTAATATTTCAGTTATGACTTTTGCTTTATTCAGTCATTTGCCATTATGTTTGGTCCTTAGAATTTGGGGTGCATGGGGTGAACATTGATAATATTCACTCTGTTCAATTATGGATAGGAAATAAATTTTCAAATTGCAACGACATCATATCGAGTTATTGTATTAAGATTTCAAAACGTCCACTATCGGCATGACATTTAGAAACATCCACGCCTTCCCACTCAAACATTTAAACGTCTCGTCTCTCCATAAAATAACTAAAATATTGCCGACAGGGACAATATTTTCAAAAGAATTAAGAATTTGCGTGGAATTCTATAAAGGGCAATAAATCAGTTCCCGATCTCTGTACGGAGTACGGACGGACATGTTAATGAATGGCATATGAGGAGCGATAGTGATATATGCGCATGCGCCGAACTCGTCGTTTAAGTCGAAAATGCATTGCACGCAGGTGGTTTTGGTTGGTTATTAAATAATTCAACACCATTTTACCAGGTATAGCTCAAGATTACATAGTCATAAAAATAAGCTGTGGTAACTCAATAAATAAAAAAAAATGAATATTGATTTTAAATACCAACATTTAAAGTAAATTTTCAATTTCTTTATTTATTGAGTTACCACAGTTTATTTCCCAACGTTGGTAATTTTTGTAATACCAATATTATGTCATTAGATATTAGTATAATAGAAAAACCATTATCATCCGACTGTTGGACTGTTTACATAGGATTGACATATTAGTAAATTATTTTGTGATACTTCATTCTGTACATTTAATGAAGTTTTGAAATTATGATAACAAAAATCACAAACTTGTAAATTAACATATTCTTGCTGATATAAAGGTAATGGACAATAAAATATTAAATTATTTAGTTTGAAAGATTGTTACTGTTATTCAATAATAAGCCATGGACAGCCTTATTTCTCATTTTAAAATTAAAGCAGATCAGGAATGATCTAAAAATTATATTCTTGTAAGAATTTTACGAGATTTGTTATACCTACACTATATATAACTTATATGTATAAAAGTCTTTAAATATTGCTAAAAGACAACTCAACACGTAAATGTTGAGAAGTGACTGTGTAATCTTACGAAATATATCTATTTCTGTATATATTAACATTTAAAAAATAAACTACTTTGTCTATGGCAGCGTTTTCAAGATTTATAGCTCTATACTTGGCGCCGGCTATTTGAAATATCATGCTTGACATCCTATTTTTTATTAATCTCGTGATTAAGAGAAAGGCTAGTCTTTTGGTATTGTAAATACATAAATAGAAAACATTCTTCAATGACTCATTAAAAAATATATTCCTAGCTTTTATGTCAGAACAAAAATGTTCGTTGTTTGACTGAATACCAGCTATATCTTCTTGCTTCTATATGTCTACATGTTTTTCAGATACTATTGGATGATGGTATTAGTCGCTTATAGTTTGTCATACTTTTGTTATAGCATTATTGTTGTGTGTTTGTGTTGTTTTAAACACATTAGATATTTCGTCATGCTTGTTGTCTTCGGCTACTTTTAATTAGGCCTCTCTTTAGCCGACTTTCTCTCCTTAGCCCCTTTTAGACTTTTCTTTTATCTTCTCTTTCTTTTGATGCAAATTGTATGTTTATATAAGGCACTTTATAATATCACTATTTCTTGCGTTTTAAGACGGCCTCGGTGGTCTATTGGTTTAGTGGTTTTGCACACCGCTTTACTTCCGATAGTCACGGGTTTGACTCCTCGCACGGTTTGCATTTATGAGTATGATTATCTTTATCGATCGGGCTATTTTCTATATATGTATTTACAAAAGAAGTAGTTATGTAATTATATCAGTTGTCTAGTACCCATAACACAAGCTCTGCTTAGCTTGATACTGGATGGCGTTGTGTGAATTGTCCAGAGATATTATTATATTATCTTAAGAGATATTATTATTTAATAACACCGCTAGTTCTTGCGTTTTGCACCAGATTCAGTACGTTGGAGCCGTATGGAATGGAGTCGTCGCGCCGGCGCACGGCGCCCGCCGCTCTCATACAATATTAATGTTCTTCTAAACAGCTACCAAGCAGCGATTAGTCGCCGACCGACTAATTAAATGCCCATTGCGATTAGAAAAAAATGTTGTCTAACATCCCATACACATATTAAATAGACGTCATACCGCGATCGATTCTAACGCAGCCCTGAGAATAAAGCGAATAGAAATAAAGTAATTGTGTAAAAGAAATTCATCTGAAGGTAAACTTCGTGAGAAGTGAAAACTTGAATATGGATGTCAAGACGGTTTCAACGAGTGTGTAGGAGTTGATAGTATTTGGAGGCTAACATTTGATTACAATAAGTATGTTGGTATGATGCTGTAATAACATTGTAAATCTTAGTCATTAATATCTTATCTTAAGATAAAATCGCTATTTAAAAATAGGGGCTGATGGTAGAAGGGTGGATGGTAAAATTTAGGGTTGTATGTACCATACTGTGTATGTATTATTTGTGGGTTTTGCCACATTATAAATAATAAAAAATATGTTAGAGGTGGACAACCCTTATTACTTAGAGGTATGAAAAATAGTAGTCGATTCTCAAACTTACTGAAATGCATTTTATACATAACAAAACAAGTACATATAAGATTGAAACCGTAGTTGACAACAACAAATACATGGAAATTTTCTTGACAGCGCGTTGGAATAATTTATTAAAGTAAATTATTCTTGCAATTGCTTGCTATATCTTCATAAAATAGCGTAAATAGTGCGTATGTTGTAAGAAGCGTAATACAAATAGTATTTAGATCTGATTCCAGCATCTACATTTCTCAGCTGGTTGAAAATGAATCACCTGAAGTTACATCTTACAATATTCATACATTTAATATAATCTCCCGTTGATTTCATTATAACAGTCACTGGCCGCTAATCTGTTTAAATCTCTCATATTTGTCAGACAAATTGCTAACAACTATGCGTATAATTTTAGATTGTACTAGAGTTTATATTTAAGCATAAAACGTATTCAAATTAAGAATGAGGGCAAATTAAGTAGATTAGTTGTTTCGTTGAACATTTTGCAATGTAGTTACTTAACATGATTTTTCCAGCGCATTGAATGTAATGAAAAATGAAAAATTCCTATTTTTCATATTAACAAATTATTTCTGTCATTGGATTTCGTTTTTAAGATGATATTGTAATTTTTTAATTAATTAGCAACATAGCAAAGTAAGACAAAAAATTACTTGGATTAAAAAATAAGCTTACTGCACCTACCCGTAGCTATACGATAAATCATTTATTTTATCTATCAAATTATGTACTTTTCTTTATTAGAAATTTGTAGTGTAACAGAAAACAGAATATTTCAATAGTTAAAATTAGTTGTAATATTTTTTTTTTCTGAAGAATGAGATATAGAAGAAAAATAAAAAACTCTTTTTCCTAAATGAAAGAAAAGATAACATTTAAACTGTACATACCTTATAATACTAATTACATACAACTGAAAGCGGAATGTCATATATGTAAATACTATGTTTCTATTACAAAATCAACAACTGCAGTTCGAGCATCAGTCACAAGATTTGCTTTCTACTGATCTTGAGCAGATGGTATGTTTGTTTGACCTGTCACACATCGGAGTAATGTTTGCGAAGAAAGTTGTAAAATAAACGAATATGATATGTAAAGATAGATGCACAGTAACATTTCTAAAGTTAAATAACTGCAATTAAGATTTCATTATCTATTATATATCTAGGATCAGATCTCCTATGCTGCTTGGTGATGAAGTGATCATACGATACGCCTTCATTTCAGAGATTAAGTTTACATTTATTTATAGTGAAGTCTATTTTAACGCTTCTATGTATGTATGTATGTTTTTTTAGTATTTTGGTTAATTGGCACCATGATTACAAGTACAATAATATTCATAATTTTAAAACAGTTATATAATTTTGTAATTGTATAATGCAAAATATCTTACTAATATTCTAATCGTGGAAGTTTATGAGTGTGGATGGATGGATGGATAATTCTTACTCTTTCATATAAAAAGTAATGAATGGATTTTTATAAACCTTTACAATAATATAGCTTATATATCAGAATAACACATTTCTCGCGGATGAAACAGCGGCCACAGCTATTTACTTTATAATTTTATTTATATGTGTATAGGTTACGCTTGTATGTATGTATAAAAGATTACTTTAGTGTCAACAACTGTAGGCATGTGACGTTTCGTAATGCAATATGCCATTAATTATTTATTTATTTCGCATTCGCAATGTCGTATTCTCGCCGGCAGCGCAGGCGCCGGCGCACGCGCCGCCCTCTCATCTGTATGCACATATTATTTCTATTCTATGATTTATAGATGAAATGCCAATCATTATTGTATTAGATCCAAGTGATTGTTATGATTCTGACATGTTAATTATTGCTAGTAATAAATTGAATTAATTAGAACATGTCATCGCATGCTTCAAATATATGTACTTTATTGTACAATTATTGTTTATTGCTGCAAAGTATGTTTAAATACATGCATTTGACATTTTATGGCTTCTATTCTAATAGTATAAAATTTAAGGATCGGTAATTAAAGTTTATAAATTTAGAAATATTAAAACCAAAGCACTGTCCGCTCAGTTTGTCTGTTCCTATTCTAAACCATGGAATTCATCCGATATGCCTTTTATTGTTACAAATATTTTCCAAAAGCTTATATCGTCTAATGCAGGTGATTTACATACACTCGCTAAATTATTATATTTTCTTCTTCTGATATCATTGATTTCAGTCGTCTTTAATTTCATTTTATGTATTTATTCGCAATGTAAATAATTCTTTAGTATATTATATTATGTCTACGTGTTCCAATCCGTTGGCTCATTTGTATGTATTACACATTATCTGTAATTAACTGCTATTGTTATTCTAATTTATGATGCAGAATTATAAAGGAGTAATTTAATACATTCTCGATGAAGATTAAATGAATTCAAAGAAAATCTTACTGTAGTTAGCACATAACAGAAGTCTATTATAAGCATATATAAAATATTATACGATTATATTGAGTTATCGGATAAATTATCCTTTTAAATATGCGTAATGGATTAAATGCAGATAATGTATTCATCGCAAGAAGTAACGGCCTCTTGCGAAGTAACTTCTTACCCGTTTTCGTTGTCTATTGAATTTGTTATAAAACTAAGAAACATTTTATTATTTGTATCTATATCTCCACTTATAGTTTAATCGTAATAGTCTAAGTTTTTAATGTATTCTTTATATTTTTCAGTTAATCAAAAACAAATATGCGGTTACTGTATTACAAGCATTAAATATAATATTCTAAGCCATCATAACGAATAACTTCACACTACTATGACAAATGTTTTGTGTTAAGTTTACGCCTATTTTATCCATTTCATAATTATACACGGAAGGAATAAAATAAGCATTTATGTCTTTTGACTAGGTAATATACTCAGTTCATTTGCAGTCATGTTTACAATTTTAATAGGTACTCTTTAATCACATAACTGACTGCCGACAGAACAATTTATGATGTATTCCAGTCAAGAGTAAAACAGAGGAATATTGTGCGAACGTCTTCGGTTTATATGGCGTTTTACTATTATTGTACCATTAAGATAATCATTAACTAGTGCAATAAATGTAGCCTGTTTAGTACAGTGCCAAGTTCTTTGTTAGGGTGAGTCTCATACGAATATAAAAGCATCTGTGTACCATATACGTTTTTCACTGATCAATAGAGCTTTGTCGGGTCGAGATCGTGCATTATCTCCAGATACACCTACCGAAACACCCAACAAGTCTTCTCACGTGCTAATTTATGAAGATGCATGTCAAGCGTTGATTCTTTCTGTTCTAAAAGAGTTTCTTTTATGTTTTAATGTTTTAGTGTAAATATCTAATTATTAAATTAATGCAACGTTCTCAATATAAATTTGCGCTAAAATACCAGTAATAGACTACCAAATTAGAATTAACTAGATTAAGATTTAGTCCTATTAAACTGGCCACAATGTGACCCATCGTTTTGAGACGTAAGTAATTAGACGCTATCTAAAATATATTACATTGTAACCTTCTAATTCTGAATGTTGTTGAATCAGCAATTACAATCCCATAAATGCCGACTCTATATTTTGTATCAAATTTGCTTAAACGTTCAAAAGATTTACTATAATATTAGTATTGGGTTTATCAAGTATCTTACCCAAGACATTCGACGTTCCCATCAGGGGTTATGTCGGGATCATGGGTAGATCGCCAGAGGTAGTCATTTGCTAGTTTACTAACCGGTCTAGGGTCAATTTGCTCGTAGCCGTCCGTTAGAAGCCCCTTTCTCACGCCTCTAAACAATGCCCTATACAATTCATCTATTTTCTTACCATCGGCTTGAAATCGAGATCGTGTTTGTTATCGACCTAGATATCTATCCAATTTTACTTCTTAAGGTCTCAAAGCCAGGGTTGTCGAGTTAAGGTTCACGGACATTGCGGTATTCAGGTGGTTTTCTTGCGAGCAAAAAAGTCGTCTCACTCGGTCTACGAATAAATTAATTCGGAGTTTCTCCGCGTTAAGTCGTTCAATCACGTTTGGTTTTTCTAAACGTTGCAGTTAGGGAGAGAAATTAGATATAAAACAGAGCGAATTGAATGACCTTGATGTCAAGTATAGCTTTAA
This sequence comes from Achroia grisella, assembly GCF_030625045.1. Taxonomy (NCBI): domain Eukaryota; kingdom Metazoa; phylum Arthropoda; class Insecta; order Lepidoptera; family Pyralidae; genus Achroia; species Achroia grisella. The sequence goes on along the minus strand of NW_026712653.1, from coordinate 3,208,475 downwards.
GTAGACGAATGCTATATCGTTTTGTGTAAACATAATCTTGGGTTCTTTTTATAGTCTAGTCATAAATGGAAGATTTATGTTTTTATGCGGTTTCACATAGGGTTCTATTTTGAGCTATCATACACTAGCACCGACGTCAAATACTTTGAATTATTTTCCTACTTGATTTTTACGATGTCCTGAAAATGTCAGAATAGTTCGAAGTAAGTCAGGATATTCTCGACCCGTATATTCTGAGGATGAAAGGTGTGAATACAATGTTCTCACTCAATCATCATACAGATGACGTTATAATGAAACGATGCGATGTAACCGCACAGGATGTCATCGACCAGGCGTCACGCACGACCAGCGCCACCGTTGTGGTCGTGATCCCATCGCAACCTGTCCGGCCTTCACCTTGATAAACAATCTACTCTAACATACTGATATATAACAATATCACGACGGCTATCCCAAATGGCATAGTCAGAGATACAGTCAATGTAATAGCAACATTTGATATGCCAATATTTTGCTGGGAATATAGATTGCCTACCGGATTAATTTGGTTAGATGTCTGATTATGATGATTCTGATGATTCTATCACTGAAGAGTTTATCAGAAGTATAAATCGATATAGAGGTTTCTTCCTGTTGACCACTTTCAAACTTAATATTTTTGAGGTCTTACCCAGGATAGCAAATTCCGATTTAGAGCATCATGCTCTTATTATTGAACCTATTAGAGTACTATGCTCTCAACGCATTGTTATCAGGCCAGCTCGGTAATAGTGGAATACATATTTGATTATAATATACAAGCTTGTTTGATTGTGTGAATAAATTGCTATGTTGTATTAACACGACGTAAGTCTGTAGATATATATATATATATAATAAAAATATGTTTTATTTTTATGGTATGCGTTATTTATATTCTTGCGGTCAGATATTGATATTCTTAAAGTATCCACAATCACTTCACACCAAAATATTTATTTATCCTGTTTTTGTTGTACTTGTTACTGCCACCCAGTACTGTTTATTATATTGCGAACATTTAGTTTCAATATCTATAGTATTCGTATGATTTAGGTTCACATAAAAAATAATATAACACAATGAAAACGATCAAGTTTTTGAGTGGACTGCAGTAGAATGGTGACGACTAACTGAAATTTTGATATTTATTAAATTTTATGTCTTATAACTTTTGTTTGATACTGCGATACCGATACCAGCAACGATTTCTTTTTGTTCCCTAAAAACACCACATGAATTATATATAATTACTATATTTATTTAATTACTCATGCTGATTAAGTATACCTACATACATAATAGCAGCCTTGGAATGCATCACTTGCAGTTTTTAAAGGTTGTCTCGGCCAGGGATGACTATGCATTTTCCATGTATATTCAGCTGATTGGTAACGCTCCACTTGACCTTAATTTATTGTGCATCGGTTCCTGGTTTCCCCCTGGTACCGGTTCAGTGACTTTTTGAAGGCTATTGATTTGTTCAGTTATAAAAAGAAACTTTTTCATTGTTCCACATCGTTGTGTGCGTATTTTAGTTGCAGCAGTAATTCGGGCCGTTTCGGATTAAGCATCATAGTCAAATAAAAATATCTTTATTCAGTAGGCTGTAGATGCAGTTACAGGTAAATCAAATTGACCAACAAATCGGAAAAGAAATATATTCAAATAAACTTACAGAATTATGCAGCCCATCCTAACAGATAATAGATTGAGAATTCAAACCGTATTAAATTTGACCTGGTTTAGTACAATAGTGGCCCTAAGCCAGGTCAAATTTAACTTCTACTAATAATAACAACTGTCAAGAAACTTAGCTGTAACTCTTAACAAATTAAATTATACGAAGTTACAATCAAAATAAGGATCTTATTATACCTGGAATGTAGTACGTTTTAATACATTTGTTAACATTCGCCTTGACCCTATAGTTCACAAGGCAATTGCTCTAATTTAATTACTAATTACAGCCATAATAGTAGTTATAGAAATTACGAGTGTAATTGCGTCCCACATTCCTTCTATTCATGAACTTGACCATTGTTCGCGTCGGGTTCTGTATTTGGTTTTCTCATGACCCCGAGGTGCTCCACTTAAATCAAAATTGCTTTTTCGGCTGATTGGTGTGATTTTGTTGACCGGTAGGCTTTGTAAAAGAATTTTCTGGTTACACAACTCATTAGCAACTGTAAGTTTCTCAAGTTTGATCGTCATGATAACTGTGTCATGCGCTTTCAGAGGAGCTTCCTGTGTAAACTTAGATTGTGGAATAAACTACTTGCCGAGGTTTCTCGAGAGATTACAGCATGGGGTTTTTCAAGAAGGGGATATTAATACTTCTTAAGGGTCGGCAACGTGCATGTGACACCCCTAGCGTTTCAGGTATCCATAGGATATTACCGTAGCCTGAAACACTAGGAGTACCGGTACCATTTATCATAAGATGGGCCGTATGCTTGTTTGCCACCTAAGTGGATTAAGAAAACAAGAGGTGCTGCTTTTATAACTTTTTTATACTTTTTTTATACTAAATCAAAAGTAGTCTTATTATTACTAAGCTGTCATAATAATCTTTCGTAACTACTAAACTAACAATAATGACATAAACCAACTATAAATAAATTCACATGTGGTAATGGTACTTAATTTTTTTGTACCATTCACCAACATTCAAATGTCGTGTACGTACAATCTACTCTACTAATATATAAAATTTATGATTTAGTTTGTTTGAAAGCGATAATTTATTGAAATACCTGTCGGACTTTTTGCATTTGATAACCCAATTCTTGAGGAAGATCATGCTATTAGACTCTATAATATAAGGAGAAGGAATAAAAGAAACGCTAACGTTGCTCACGTAACAGTCGATTATTCTCTAAAAATAACATATTTCCAATGCATCCGACATTGATTGCAGCAGTTCCTATTTTTATATACCAGTGAATTATATTGTTGTAACAGAATAATTTCATACTTTGTAATAAATGAAATAACTACCAGACATTATTATTGAATTATTCGGTTTAGTATTGATTAGATTTTAAAAGAGCAGTTCAAAAATGGATTGAATGGCTATTGTAATAGACCTACTGATCGGGCGTGCGATAAACACCACTCTATTTCTTTTAATATCAGGTGAAACCGCTAGACATTCCTAGTATCCCACATTACTCGTATAAACTCAGGTCATTTGTTGGTTGTGGGCCGCGTGGGCAGTTTGAATGGGTACATGTGAATGTGCCTCTTTAGTGCCTCGACTATATGAATGGAGTGGCCATTTGGAGGCACTGAGAGGTACCTGCGACGTTAGACGATAAATGTTTATGCAAGTTCACAAGAGGTCTTTGTTTTCTTCACTACCGATGAAATTGCCTATAAATTATACTGTTAGCAGTATAGTAGATATATGTATACGAGTGACATTCTAGTACAGTATTATATAGAATAGAATAGAAACAATATTTATTCGATTAAACTGAAAAAGCATCTTTGAATAGTCATTTTTTTTTTAATTTACCACTAATCCGAAAGGACAGCTTTCCAGTACGAGAAGAATTAAAATGAAATTTGCCTATTTGCTCGTTTAAATGTTGTTAAGTTACATTTGATTAATGAGTAACAGGCAAGTACAATGTAAATGGAAAGGTTGTTTTCTGGATGCTTATTGTTTGGTGCACCCGTCTGCATTAAAGAGTATGGCAGGCTGGGCACCAATAGAAGAAGATAGAGTAAGTCAGTGGTGGAAAATAGTAACCGTCGGTTATATACTGAATTTTATTTTTAATATTTTAATTTCGTTCATGTCCATTCAATGGTGCAAGTGTTATAAATAAAAATAAAATATATACATGAACAACACTGGGACGTTTAAAATACTGATATTCGATGTCAGAATTAAATGACTGGAGGCTCAGTTAATGACGTACCGATTCATGAATAAATGTTTTATTAATGCATGCCATATAGGCGACTTTGTACAAAGTCCCCAGGTAGTCTTCGCAATTTAAATTCAAAATATGTCAAGAATTTAAATACCCCTTAATTGTCATCATTATAGGTAATCAAAGTCTTTATACGCTGATCAAATTAAAGTGATCTAGTGCCGTGTCATACATTTTTTGTACTAAAACGGAATTTGAATATGGCGTCCAGCAGTTAGTGTCACCATGAATGGCGCCGTCACCGTTTATGGCTGTATGGCAGATGACACCAAGAACTGCACATGGTTTTATGAGTGTTTGTTATGGTTATGTTATATTGGCGGTACTATAATAGTGTTGCTTTATATTTTATTTATTTAATGGCATGTACAGTCGGCTTCATATACTGAATTAGCTGAAGATTTTCTTTTTCCAATGCTTTGGCTATAGCCGGTTACAGCTTCATAGGACGAAAAAATAAATCGAGTGAGTGAGATAGACAGATAGTTACTTTCGATCAAGTCTGCTATTTGAGGGCGACATATACATTGTAATTGGCAACTGCTAGGGGTCGTAGTCCTGTTGCTGACAAATTGATCTTCCGTCGCGACGTCTAGACGTCTGCAACTTCTGTTTCTCAGACGGAAACCTATTACGAATGTAACACAGACAGACTTCAACCAATAAATGAAATTTTATATTATGCCTCACCGATAAAGTAATAGTCTAATGCGAGCCAAGTTTTAAAAGGAATTTTTATATTCATATCTTTATAGATGTTAGTTCTAACAGGGTATAACCAAACCAAGAATGTATTCATGAAAAAAACCACGTGATCAATTTAGTAGAAGTTTTACAATTTGCACACAATTTAACACCTCGGTGATCTAGCGGTTTAGTACACCACTTTACTTCTAAAAGTCGCAGGGTCGGTTTCACGTATGTGCAAATAATTATATTTATGAGTATGATTGTTTATTAATTTGGGTGTTTTATATGTATATACACATATTACGTATTAACAAAAAAATGTATGTAGTTGCGACTAGATGGGACTGTGAGAGTCTTGATTGTTATTATTATTATTACATTGTCATTGTCTTAAAAGGATCAATATTATAAATTATTATTAACTAAAATAGACAATTTATTGAAGGGATATTACTCAAATTCTATAAAAATATTGATAAAAATTAACCGTTACGTTTTCTGTCTATGCATTTTAACTAAAGCAGTTCAACAAGAACAATTTGATAGAGTTAAAAATAATAACTAATAAATAGTGAATAAATAAAAGACTAAAAATATTCTGCATGAAAATGGATGACTCGGCTTTATTATTTAAATCTTGTAATATAATATAGTGTAATGATTTTTTCTAATGAGTACTAAATACCGATTCCTTACGAAATATGAATTCTTCCCACGCATACTTTCGAACTGCTGCTGCATTTCGTAAAATACGAGTAAAACCTGTCAGTTGAGACGTGTATTTCATAGAAATTCAAATGTAATTTGCCAACACATGCAAAATGTTTCGTGGGACATACACTGAGACAAGGCGATATATCTTATCCAACGGTGTTTATGTGTATAATTAATTCATATTAAGTATTAGCTGTACCCGCGACTTCGTCCGCGTGAAATTTAACTTTATTTTTCTAAAATAAAAGTAGATTAAGTTACTCCTTATTACATCAGCTACCTGCTAATAAAAGTCCCGTCAAAATCGGTCCAGCCATTTCAGAGAGACAGACAGACAGACAAAAATTGTAAAAAATATTATTTTGGTGTATGTACCGTATTTATATTCATATGCATGTAGTAAAAAACGGTTATTTCAATATTACAAACAGACACTCCAATTTTATTTATATAATAATAATATATTATATAGATGAAAGCGTGTCGCGCAACAGATTTGGCATTAGATCGATTAGGGCTGGGTTCTGATAAATTGCATTTGACAATTGCCAAGGGCCATTCAGTTAATCGAGTCCATATTTTAAATTTGAACTTCAAACATCGACCCAGTATCTTATAACACTTCAAGACATCAGCACTATTGTATATTACAAAAATAATACATTGTAAAAATAAACTGAAGTGTTTTTAAGGGATGATTATGGAATGGTTCGCGTCTTCTCGTTAGAATGTATAATATATAATAGAATATCAATAGAAAGAAAGAAAGAAAAACTTTTAATGACAACCATTATTAACAAACATACATATACATTATACGTACACACACATACATATGTTATGTGTATATACACATACCCACAAATACGTATATACACTCACCAATTACAAAAACATACAATAAAAATGTATATTTATATACCGTTGTATATAAAAATATTTTTTTATACTACGATGGTGGCTAACAAGCATACGGCACTTCTGATGGTAAATGGTTACCGTAGTCTACAGACGCCTGAGACACCAGATCGAAAACGCTCAGAAAAATGTACATATACATGTTCATAAATATATTTTTCCGTATTTATGAGCATGCGTTCTAACAGTATCTAAATATAGATCGAATCTAGGGAAACATATATTCATAAATACAAATATACATATTGTATGGGGATACAACCACGACCACCCGGAAGATGAGTGTGCTAACCACTACACCACCGAGGCCATCATGACCAGGAAATATTGTTTTCTGTCCGATTATTGATATGTATTGTTATAAAGTTCAGGAAACGACTGAGGTGGCTTGAACCTTAGTGCTTCTGGATGGGAATCGATGATAGTTATTACGGGCGTCACATGATTTTTTTTATATATAAATGTCTGTATAGGTATATATACCTATATGTCTCAGGAACTACTGGTTCGAATTGAAAATTTTTGTTTTCGATAGTCCATTTGTCGAGGAAGGCTTTACGCTGTATAACATTACGCTACGACCAATAGTAGCAGAGCTGCAATGAAAAATATTTCAAAAGGTGGGGAAATGTAAGGCAGACGAAGTTACGCAGATCAGCTAGTATATAATATAGGTAGACAAAGGTATGATAAATACCAATACCATCAAAAAGACGTACAGATTAATGCGTATTTTGTTATTATAAATTATTCTTTATTTTTGTAAATAATATCATATTTATTACTAAACCGCACTCGAGCATCTCTGCACTTTCTGACTGGAAGAGATAGCATTACGTCCACTTTTTATACCATATTTCATTAGTCAATAAATCAAATAAAATTCCCTTGAAACAAGCAACGTCGTATTGTGATAATATTTTACGAAAATTTTACGTCAAAGTACGGTCGCTCGGGTACTATTAAATAGAATTATTATGTCTATATCTCGTGTAAATACAATTTCGTTATTATGTCGAAAATACCTACAAATATTGCAACATTCGTTGAAACGCCTCATTGCGTTTATATAATGATATTTTGATAACTGTAAGATGTTGGTTTTGTTGGTAAAAGGAACAGTGATATAAACAAACTAATTGCTTAAAAAATTAAACTTAACGCTTATAGATTGTGTAATAGTACTATTTATACCGTGTCTGGATGACCTCAACGTGGTCCCCTCTGGATATCAACCTGGTTAATCTATACTAATATTATAAAGCTGAAGTTTGTTTGTTTGTTTGTTTGTTTGTTTGTTTGTTTGTTTGTTTGAACGCGCTAATCTTAGGAACTACTAATTCGAATTGAAAAAATCTATTGGATAGTCCATTTGTAGAGGAAGGCTTTAAGATATATAACATTACGCTACGACCAATAGGAGCAAAGCATCAGTGAACAATATTGAAAATACGGGGAAAAACTATTCATATTTGAGGGCTTCCGTTGCGAACGAAGTCGCGGACACAGCTAGTAGCAGATAAAGTTGATACCGCGATGGGGTAACATACCTGATTTCATGTCCAACCTGTCATCTTTCTCTGGTATCACAGGTATTGACAGGCGGAAACTCAATTTCAATGTCACCAATAAAAAAACTTATTTTGAATTTATAATTTAAGTTTGATATTTAGTTCTCTTATAGATGTAGAGAATCTTGAAGGGATTGCTTCCAGCAATAACGCCGCCTTATTATAACTATACACGTGTTCTTTAATGTATTGTTCCTGTCATTTCTTTAGTATATGTTACAAGTAGGTATATTTATTCCCTCTATGTATAGTAGATATAATTTTTTTTTGTCATCGCCAGTTACACCGGTGCAATGACCGTCATCGGCTGATGATTGTTCTGTTTATAGATCATCAACGTATCATTACGACGTATCTATCATATTACATCGTTATATTAACGATCAAAGTAACAACGTACCAAAGTTTGAAGCGTGGGAGGACACCTTCCAGCTGACCGTTGGCCGGCCCACGTTTTCGTCTTTAGTATGCTGTATAAGTTACGACATGTCTCAGAAATTGGTAAATTTCACTGGAAGTGGTGATAGAATACCTGGTGACCAGCCCCTGGTTCTCCCTCGTTATTTAATTTGTGAATCTCCTGTATATAACCATAATCTGTAGCTTATATTATCCTAGGATAATGTACAGTGAAAGAATTTTTCAAATCGGCGCAGTGGTTTCTGAATTTACTTTGCTAATTAGTTATAATTCCAGTATTGAGGTTTTTGTAAATACGGGCGTTTATATTAAAAAAGTCATTCCATCTGAAAATAAATTATAATTTTCAAATATAATCTTAAGACTGTGGTCATAAGAAATATGTTAATATATTTGTTATTTTGTGCTGTGTTATGTCTCCATGCTCTGTAATGTCCTTCTTTTATACCACAAAGGTGGCAATATTTAAAACTATGTTTCCAAGTTCATACTAACGGAATGTAATTTTGTTTCAGGTAAGCGAATAGCAGGAATACAAGTAATCATTGTTTCAACCACTGACCACTGGTGATTGACTCCTGGAAGACCAGTCTTTGGGTTTCGCACGTATGTTTTTTGTACCTGCCTTTGCTACGTAACTCTGATACTGAGAATCCTCAATTGAAACCGATGGAAATTGAGAGATGGCTTTGTTCACAATAACTAAAAAACATTCTATTCTAACTGTCAAGGATTTTGTACTAAATCTTAAACTTGATTCTTTTATTCCGTTTCTACTTCATATTGACTATTTATAACTTATTTACTAGGCATTTAGATTATTACAAAATTTTTTTTTAGATAGCAACTTAATTAAAAATATTGATTTGTAGTCCATAATTCAAAAACGTAAAACGTACATTCTCACATGTCTAACGTTTGAATTATGACAAAATTATTGTAAATTAATTAGCGTGAAATGAAACGTTGTTTGGATAAAAAATGGAAAGTGTATCACGGAATGTAATGAACGAATTATCATCTGATATGTAATTAAGAAAGTACGTTCGTAATGTAATCTGGAACATATACTTACAGGTTTATTTTAAAAAATATATCCATGAACATTATGACCTTGATTATATAGTGCCATAACTAAATTGAGATTAAAAAATATATAATTTTAACAACATTTATGTATGTATTTTGAAACGTTTATATATGCAGTAGTAGTTTTTTCCATCTGGGAGTAGGATGTAAACGGAAAAGATAATTCTATAAAAATCTAGTAGTTTATACTAGCGAATATAGAATCATTATTTCATACGAGTCACTAAAATCACTGACGTAGGTTGTAGTTTCAGCGGATATCTCAGTGTCCATATCTTTCAACTAAAAGTGGTGTCGGGTATGGAAAAAATTTTGAATAAGCCATTATATTTATTTATTCAAACTCAAATAAAGGTGCAGTTGGCGGACTAAATACCTTAAGGGATTTTCTCTCAGTCATCCATAGGGCAAACAAAAATTCGAGATGTGGGCAGTGTATAATAGATTTTTTTTTTATTTTACTAACTGTAAAAATTATGTAAATTATAATAACAAGTACATATTTGTTCAACAGCGGAATTTGAGAACAAAAACTGTAATATTAAATTATACTAACATCCATATTATTCATAGAAATCATGTTGAATCGTGTGAAATATGATAAGAAGACGATTAAATTAATTCACAGCCACTTTGAGCGTTATGAACGAATATTTTTATGTTCAAAATCGACTGTATTAGCATTAAGATTATATTATAGTGGCGCTCCAAATTAAAGTTAAGTATTTGTTTTTCCTCGTACATTAAATACAATGCTTATCTAATGTTTATCTATACTTGGGAATCTGATATTAATATTTTTAATGGTAGGTTACGTCATAAGCGGATTAATTAATCCACAAACGTTAGTTATCTATGATTTTAGATTGTATTGAAAATAGTAATTTTAATAAAAAAAATCGACATGAATAGTAGTACAATCCTATACATATAAGGAATGGATCATAAGGACGGTATGTCATTTCAAAAATATAAGAAACATGCGCACGAGTCGACTGTGCCGTTCGCGAGCTGCTCGTGTTATGGCTGTTGTTGACCTAGTCACTGTTCATAGGCCACCATCTTGGGAGAGCGTTAGGTAGATTTAAGCAGTTACTGAGCAGGATCATGACTTCATGTCTATTCCACTTTACATAAGGTGTTAATTGAATGAACAGTTGTTAGAATTACAATACATAGTTTTATTTTGTAATCAAGTTTAATGCCATTCAGTATATAGGTATTTAATATTATCACTTTACATTTAGAATGCTTGGTCATTTTTTCTAGGAATTTATATTCACAATTTACATCTGAGGAATACTTACTATCTATGATATCTCTTTGATTGATGAGTCAGATTACCCTTTTATATCCATATTTGTATTAATGGATTATTAAAGAACGTTCTCTATATTTTAATTAAACGGGCCATTACTAAATACATTTTGTACATAGAAGGACTCGCTAACCTTTCAGCACGTTTACTAGATACGGCTTTACAATATTATTTGTTTACCAACCAAAACGTCGACCTCCCGATATGACTCACCAAACAATCGAGTAGGCGGGTTATCGATACTTGCTGATGTTGATTCGCATCGCAAAAACTCGAGTTGTCCCGATTCGGTCGTAATAAATTATCTTGTTATTCGAATATTTGTCTTTAACACGTGCCTCTGCTTCGGTGAATACGGTCTTATATCTTTGTTTTCTTAATTTAATTTGCTACCATTGTTCTTTATTTGGTAAAGATAGATGATGCATCTGAGTTGATATTAAAAGTAACTACTCACTGCCAAACTACTTGAATTGATGTATAATTATTCGTCGTTAAAAACAATGCAGATAGTTTAAATGTGGTAATAAAAAAGCCAACGTCACGCGGTGTTCCCAGGCGGTCACCCATCCTAGTACTGACCGCGCCTGACATTGGTTAACTTCGGTGATCGGACGAGAACGGTGTTTTCAGCGTAGTGTGGACTTTGGCAGCAGTCATACTAAATGTCTTGATATCTATGTAATTTTACTAAGGCAATAAATAATAGTTGTGTACTTAATAATAATAAAATCATCTTGTAATAGATTATAATAAAAATTAAATAAAAACATATTTCAGACGAATTCTTAAGGTTCTTACAATTTCTATAAGAATGACTGACATATTTACTAAACATTAATTGGACAATAAATATTGCAAGCATACTATTAACCAAATTATATATATACCAAGGTATAACATGTACTTCTATTGTATGTAGGAGTATTCAAGGCGATAAAAATGATAATTAAACACAAGCGATAAATACTCGATACTGACTAAAGGCAATCATTATTTGCCAGATAAAATCTGCCAACGCCGCTAAAATGGGTATTAGAATAAAACCAAATATTTTAATAGGACATTTTAAAGCTGATCCTAATGTTTTGTCTGTGGTTGTACCATAAATATTTTATTTTAATATGTCGCGCGGCGTAGACCTAAATAACAATATGATTACTGATCGCGTCCACAATCCTTTGTTTCCAAACATCAGTAATGTTATAGCTATCTTAATCGTTTCTACTAATATTACAAATACGTAATGTCTATCTGGCTGTTGTTTTGTTTCCTTTTAACAATTAACAGCTGAACTGATCTTAATGAAACTGTATGTCATTGTATTTAAGATATGTTTCCTGATTTTATCACAAGGACGGACAAGACTCTTTTTATCGCAGGAAGTAAATTGAAAGGAGTGAATGTTTATACAGACGAAATCGCAGGTAACAGTCAGTGTAGAATGAGGAGCGTAGTGGTAAAATAATGCTAGCAAACAGCAAGCAATCGGCTTTACAGCGATATTAATGTTTTTGATCCCTGAATACTTTCAATGGCTTCCAATTCAGCGAAGCACATTCCAACCGCTCATGTTACAACTGCAGCAAGCCGACACGTGCCACGTGCCAGGGTGTTTGTCACCGGGGCTTTCACTTTCCATAATAGAACAGAATGGTAACCCATCGGCCGATAGGTTTATTCTTGCTCAGTTCGACGAACTGGCTGTTTATTCAACAAATCGTGCAGTAATACCCGTCAGCGCATTCTATTCGGTCGCTATGAAGCTTAATGAGCTATAAATTCATTGGGTATTATTGAGTGGCCGCACCTCAAATTTAAATGAACGTTGACCGACCGTCCCGGCATCCCATTCATGCGAAGGCCGAGGAAAAACAAACGAGAAATGCTACAAAACACCGCCACCGTCGCCGCCGCCCGCGTGCCACTAGATTCCGTTATTCTAAATTTAAAATCACATGCAGCGTCCAGACGCCTCGGTGTTTCTAACAGGAACTCTAAATTAAACTCTGCTCCGATGGAATTGAGAATAAATTTGTGGCACAAAAACGCAAAATGAAAAAGAACTCCGCGGGAGTCGTCATCGCAATGAACGCGATTCCATTCCGAATTACGGTGCGATGGTGATTCACACCTCGGCCGCGACTTCAGTGGTCTTTTGTGAGACTTACTACAGACGCCACTACGGGATCTTGAAATTTTGCCAATGCAAGTTTTGTAAGCCGCAATTATCGTAAAATTCAACGACTTTGCTGGCAGTGACCCATATTGGGGCAGGTCACGGGCAAGGATCGACTACTAATAGCCGGTATATATTAACTTGGGTCAATGGCTCGCTCATTACAAACGCATCGCCGTTATTCCACGTCTAGGCGGAGATAAGCGTCTAATTTACGACCTCTTTGATATGAAGCGGCGCGTACGGGTCGGTGGGCGGAATACGAGATGTCGCTCCGCGAGCTATTGTCCATTTACAGTTAGTGCGTTGCGCTTTATGCCGCCGGCGAGCACAGATAAAGAACTGCTAATGCGGATCTCTTGTCGCGCAAGCAAAGACAACACGGAATCCGCGTTCGCATCTCTCTCCTATCTTAGAGCTTAAGCGTGAAACAAGTTAAATGGATGCCGTCTTTATTCAGTTGCAACGTCTTTGTTAACTTGATTTATTTTATTCTTGGTTCATATTCAAAAACTGTGCAATAGTGTATCTTTAACTGCTGCAGCCCTCTCATTCTGTATCTACTGTATATACTGACTAACTGCGCGGTCGCATCGTTATCGTTACATCCATTTCCGCCGATATCATTCACTCAGCCTACCTCTCAGTATGTCAACCAGCATGATTTATTAGATCTCATTATCTGTCTTTATTAGATACCTTCTAAGTATGATCGAGATCTCAAACACCGATCACTGTAATTAACGCGAAACATATTATCTATGTAGTCGCAATAGCCAATTAGTAGTCATTCCATCAATCATCGCCTGCCGACGGTATTTCAATGTTCTTTAGAGTAATTGTGTTTGACCTTGAATGTTTCGCCGTTGTCATTTTTCATAACCAAAGACGAATTGGAAGGTGACATACAGTAGCCAGTGGTAATTACTTCGAGAGTGCCTACTAGTGGACGCCGGAGGCGTAAATATTGACTTCTTGGTCAAATATTAATTGCTATAAGATTGACTATCAACCCACAGTCGACAATGACAAATGTGGATGACGTAGCACAAATGGACAGTGCTTAGAATTAGTGTAAGTAATTTGTCCTTGCAGATTACTATTAGATTACAGAGGTACTGAAGGTGAAAGCTGTGTTTATAATCTACGATATTAGAATAACGTTAATTGTTACTGATAAAATGAGTATTAAGGGGGTCTTCCTATGTGACGGCCTGTTTTTTAGGGATATTTTAGGATTTTTTTTCTACGACCAGTAAATATTTAGAGCTTCAAGTTTTTTATCATTTATTAACACATATTTGGACAGTATAAATATAAAATTTCAGCTAAAAATATTCAGTCAAACTAGAGTTACAGCGCTCTGAACACCCCCGCCTCGAAAAAAAGAGCTCCCACTTCCTCCACGATTCCGGCTGATCGGCTTATCTGAAAAAAAAAAAACGGCGTTTTAATTTGTAGGCTTAAAAGCACGGAATGACCTATAATCAAATGAATATAAAAAAAATTGGATTTTTGATAGACATTTGAAATAAAAGTTGCAAATTAGGCGTTTTTTTTTGTTTTTTGCTATAAAAAAATCGAAGTTTTGAAAATTTTCGATTGATAATAGTTCATTCCATGCGTTTACATATATTGAGTGTGCCCTGTAAATTTCAAGTAATTCGGTCCAGCCGTTTCTGAGATACAATGGAGGAAAGTTTGAAAAACACAGTTTTGAGAAAAACGCGTTTAAAGTTTCAAGTCCGTTAAAAACTATTAAAATATCAACTTACTCTCAATCGGCGATGCCTGGTCCATAGAGTATTCCTTCCTCTTCCTCGTGAAACTCTTTTAAACCAGATTGTTCAGCTCTTGAGTCAATCCTGGCTTGTTTAACGACATCACTTACGCGCCGCTCAGAGCGTAAGATTCGCTTTTCATCCCGTTTCTCAACATACGCTTGGGCTTCACGACCAACAGGGCATCCCATAATCGACATAACTTTTAAAATACCTTGAAAACCTTCATTAAAGATAATAACTGCTAAGTAGCTAGCAATTTCAACAACTTTGGGACCAGAATGAAGATGTTTAGGAGCGAAAGTCCAAATCAAAGAATTCAAAGATTCGTTATTGTTTTGTGTCTCTGCTCCTAAACAACGAATTAATAATTCGTCTTTCGATAAATCTTCGAAAACCGGTTTGATAGCTTCTTGGACTTGCGGAATTAGAGGTGGTTTATCGTGATGAAATTGGTCCAGTTCATTATTAGCTTCAGCCTTACGCCATTTACACCAACTGTCTTCGCCTTCTGGACAAAATTGATGCTGAGGGTTTTCATCAGAAGAACATTTGTGATAGTACGTTGCCCAAACTTCCTTTCTCATATCTTCAAGCGAATCTGGATGGCGTCGAATTGCTAATCCGTAGAATTTTGTAATTTCTTGGATAACTTTATCAGTAAGTTTACCTGCTCCTTTTCTGTTTAAGTCTGTAGAAACGTGTCTAAACTTGTATAAACAAATATATTAATAAAAGGGAGGCCAGGTATAAAGCCGACGGTACACAATAGGCCCGGTCTCTAACTGCCAACTCACCGCTCCGAACCGCTCTTTCTTTTACCTGCTGTATCTTTAAAACGACTTCGAATTTTCTAAAATCGCTTTACTACCGTATTCTAGACATGTTAAGGGAGCAATTTATGAAAAAAAAAATCGATTTTTTCAACCCATCACATAGGAAGACCTCCTTAATTATGTGAACTAAATATAGCTAAAGGTGTTCCGAGCCCATAACATAATAATAACGACGTAAGATGTTTATCGAATTTTTTGCACATTGTCTTATCAAGCTCGTCTTTGACATAAAGACTCACGGAGCTCAAGTCAGTCACAGATTATGATAGTACATTGTTCTCAGCGTGGAATGTATGTGAAGAGGTCTTTGACACCTCGACTAAATATAGAATAACTGAATATTAAACATGAATGCAACGGTACGAAGGTCGATCCTATATGTTTTTGATCCACCCAAAAACTTTAACATCTTCATCTGTCTGCGTTATACATGGTGGACTTTTGAATTTTATATAGATGTTTATACAAACTACAACAATTATTTCAATATAATATCATCTTTCATATTCTTTGTGTACCGTCCCAATCATAAATTGTGCATTTTTTATTCGCTTACCGCGCGTAATGTTTGGAGCGGACACAATCGTAAGTTGGTTTGCGCGGTGAACCCACGCATGCACTTGGCTTGACATACGCGCGGTCTGTCGTCTCGCAAATCGTGATATTACCGAATAACCAGGATAAATCCAGGAGAATACTCTTCGAAGCATCTCGTTGAAATTAAGGTGGAACCAGAACGTCGCACAAGACTCCATCCAAGTAAGTGCACGTATCCTTCTTATTTATTGTGATCGCTCCTGCAGTGATACCAGAGTGTGGCAGACGATCGAATTCCACCGCCTCACGGTGTCTGCTACATCTCTTTTTGGTGCCGAAACCCGGGATAATCGTCGGTCGAATTAAAACCCGACCAAACGAAAGTTCATAGTTCAGATCAGCTGTATAAGTTATATTGCACTGGGACGTTACATATTTCAATTAAACATAGAATTATATACATATATATATATATGTATATATTTACTAAATACAATTATTTATAAATCGTTAAATATCATTAAATTTCATTATACGAATTTGGTATCCATTATTCCTAAAATAAGTGGGTATACGGACGCAGTTGTAACTCTCTGTTTGCCATTGTAATGAGTAGGTTTGGTTTGAAGAATTAACTAATAGTTTCACCTGGTTTTGTCATATCGATATTTTATGTTTTTGTAAAATCATAAAAACAAGCTTATTCATATTGATGTTTTTATAAATAGAATTCGGCTTGCATAAACATTAAATATAAAATTCCCAATCTGGTTATTATTACAAAATCGTTATATTTAACAATTGTGTGGAATCATATAAACAATCTTATATTTAATCGGTGTTTATATATTAGTATCGGTTCACGTAATTGTTGAATGTAAACTATCGAATGATATCGTAATAATTTTTCTTATAATAAAATTATATATCCTATACAAACAAGACAGACAAATTCTTAATTGTATTAGTAGTGACAAAAGTAATCATTACTAATAGGAATATTTATTATATTTCTTATGCACCTTTCGTAATAGTGAGAAGTAATAAAAACATTTTTTTTTCTGGCATAACATTTAACTATCCTATAATAGTAAAACATTTGTAAGGTTTTACATTTGTTATTAATTTCACGGTAACAGTTATCGCGACGTACATATAATTTAGTCGTTCCGTTAAAGAGAGTTGTTTACGTGATAATTTAGGTCATCATACGTTCTATTCATTACTACCCTCAAAATTATTTGTTTTTTTTTGTTTGAATATTCTCGAACATTACTTGTGAGCTGTTATCTATTCGTTTCCATTAGTTTATAAATAGAAATAAATCTTTTCTTTGTTAAAGATGTCGCTCACTACTAAACGTAAACTTAGCCTGTCAAAACGAACTAAATCGAAACATGACGAATATACAACTCGTGATTTGCCTTCCTTGCGACGAAAACGAACTATTGCATTTAACCGTTTATCTAAAGCATTACAAATAGGTAATGACGCGAAGTTGGATGCAACAAAGTTAGATCTATTTTTATCGTATTGTGATGAATTAAAAAAATTACTACCGATTTCGAAAATGCGCATCTTCTTATTTTAGAATTACAGGATGATCCTGAGTCGGATGATGAGGGTGTCCGTGAAAGTTTTGATGATATCTATTTTAACATTTTGGCTTTGCAACGCAATTATACAAATTCAAATTTACCGTCGAAATCGGAGCAAAAGACCTCTTCTCATATAAAACTTCCAAAAATTTCATTAAGAACGTACTCAGGACATATAAAGGAGTGGGCTGAATATATCGATATTTTTAATTCATTAATTAATGATTGTCCGTCTTTAAATAATTTGGAAAAATTCCATTACTTAAGATCATCCCTTTCAGGCGAAGCTTTAGCGTTAATACGTTCGTACCCGGTAACCGGTGAATATTATCACGATGCATATAGCGCACTCGTTAATCGTTACAAAAATAAGCGTGACTTAGCATTTACATGTTGGCGCGAAATTTTAAATGTTGAATTTAAAATTAATAATGTTAAAGATTTTCGTCGGTCGCTGGATATGATTGATGAAAACTTGAATATATTAAAACAAGTGAATTTGCCAGTTCAACAGTGGGATTTTATTCTTATTTACCATTTGTTGTCAAAACTTGACACAAAGATGCGACGTGAGTTCGAAGAAAAATATTCGAATATCGAAATTCCTTCTTATAAATTAGTTAGTGAATTTTTGCATTCTAAGTGTGAAGCGCATAGTCGTGATACACATTTTACCGAACAGAAGCCACATTCAAATTCTCGTGACTTGTCGAATGTTCATGCCGGTACTCATACAAGGCGCGTGAACGTTTCGCATACACTCGTAGCAACTAATGAGTCTAAAACCGGTATGGTTACTGGTGCATCGTCGAGTGTCGTTAGATCAGTGTCGTCTAGTTGTCCATTTTGTAGTCAATCACATTCAATTGGTTCATGTAAATCGTTTCTCGAAAAATCAGTAGATGAAAGAATGGCAATTGTAAACGAGAAAAGGTGGTGTTATAACTGTTTGAAATCGTCGCATCAGTTGAAAACTTGTAATTCTGTATTCACATGTCAAAAATGTAAGCGTAGACATCATACATTGTTACATAGGGAAGTAACAAATTCCAGTAACACTTCATCACTGTTAACACAAAATTCAAGTGTTAACACAACTGTCTTGTTAGCAACAGCTCTTGTAACGGTAAAGGACAGTTTCGGGAATAACAATACTTTTCGAGCATTGTTTGACACCGGCAGTCAAAATAATTTTATTACTGAAGAAGCAGTAAATCGTTTAAATCTTAATGTGCTTTCTTCTTGTTCTTCAATAAGCGGCTTGGGTGACGTGTCAGCTTCCATCAGTGGTTTAGTGCGTGGTATCGTAGGAAGCTTATCGACAAATAATACAAACGTATCATTTGAACTTGACATGCACGTCATTCCTAAGATCTGTGGTGACCAACCAATCGCGAGATTGAATACTTCTGGTTGGTCACATATCAAATCGTTAGATTTAGCGGACCCTGGGTTTGATGTACCCGGACCCGTGGATCTGTTGCTCGGTGCAGATATTTTTGCGGATTCGTTACTTACAGAACGACTTAAGGGCGGTCCATCACAACCACCTGCATTTAATTCAGTATTTGGTTGGCTATTACTAGGAAAGACTTCATTATCAGGTTCGTCATTGGTTGCGTTGCAATCAAAGATCCAATATGATGATCTTACAAAATTAGTGGAGAAGTTCTGGGAAATCGATAACGTTCCTCAAGCCAATTCATTTACCCCAGATGACATTCTTTGCGAGAAGGAATATATCGCAACTACACATCGGAATGAGCACGGTCGTTATGTGGTACACTTACCGTTCAAAAATTCTTGTGAACCCGTGTTCTCGGGATCTCGTGATATTGCTGAGAGGCGGTTTTATGCTCTTGAACGTAGATTATCGCGTGACCCTGATTTAAAGCGTCAATACGTTGAATTTATGTTTGACTATCTTCAGAGTGGTCATATGTCATTGGTACCCACTTCAGAAAAGCGTCGCGGAAAATATTATATCCCGCATCACTGTGTTGTACGGCCTGACAGTCCCACCACCCAATTGCGTGTGGTATTTGATGCCTCCGCAAAGGATAATCTTGGTCAGTCGTTAAATGATACACTGCTAATTGGACCAAAATGTCAAACTGATATCACGAAAGTTCTTTTACGTTTTCGAGAACACGCTATTGTCTTTATGGCGGACATACGCCAAATGTACAGGCAGATTGTTATTAGTCCAACACATCGAGACTACCAGCGCATCTTGTGGCGTTCAGATTCACGACAACCGGTATCAGAGTACAAACTGAACACCGTTACTTACGGTGTTTCATCGGCTCCCTTTCTCGCCTGTCGAACTCTTCAGCAGCTCGCATGCGATGAGGGCGACACATTACCTTTAGCAAAAAGGGCGATTACATACGATATCTATGTCGATGATATTGTTACTGGTGCTAACAATATGATCGAAGCCCGACAGGTGAAGTCACAAGTTGTTGAATTACTCAAGTCTGGGCACTTCGAGTTAAGAAAATGGGCTAGTAACAAACCTGAGCTACTGGACGATGTACTGACTGAGCATTGCCTGGTTGAAGCTAAATCGTTTACTGATGAACAACCATGTACACTGAAGGTTCTCGGACTGAAATGGGATCCATCCCATGATGTATTCGTCTTTCATGTAAAACCTCTTAATAAAATGTGCACTAAACGATCAATTCTGAGTGAGGTTAGTCGGGTGTTTGATCCTTTGGGATTTCTTTCCCCGTTGACGATTCACACCAAAATTTTAATTCAACAACTTTGGGTGGCTGGCATAGGTTGGGATGAAACACCACCGGATGACATAGTTCGCACATGGAATGACTATATTCAGCAATTACCATCGATTCAAAATTTATTCGTGCCTCGTCGGTGTACTATCGATCACGCCGTGTCATATGAACTTCACGGATTTTGTGATAGCTCAGAAAAGGCTTATGGTGCTGTGATCTATTTGCGTGTTACTGATAGTAGCGATCGTGTACACACGTTTTTTGTATGCTCCAAGGCTCGCGTAGCTCCTTTAAAGAAGCTCAGCTTACCACGTCTAGAATTATGTGCGGCAGTATTATTGGTGAATTTGCTCAAATTCGTGGAAGAGGCATATGCTCCGCGTATTAATTTCTCTGTCACTCTATGGAGTGATTCGACTGTCGTTCTCTCTTGGCTTAGATCACATTCATCAAAGTGGACAACTTTTGTTGCAAACCGAGTTAGTCACATACAAGGCATTGCAACGATTGAACGGTGGCGTCATGTTCCTACAAATGATAACCCTGCAGATATTTGTTCGCGAGGACAGCTTCCTCGACAACTTATTAACAATTCGTTATGGTGGGCGGGGCCCACGTGGTTATGTAAACCACACACCGAGTGGCCATCAACCCCTGTATTTGTTAAGGAAACAAATGACAGTACGGTGCTTTCAGAAGTTAGGCGAACCGCGACTCTGTTAACTCAACAGATGGCACATCCTAATCTCGATCCTTTTTTTGAGGATTTACTCAATAGCGATCTCTCGCTGGATGCAATAGTCGATAAGGTAGGCTTCACTATATTACGAAAATCTGAATTTTCTTCGGATTCAGTCTTGACTAGTGAAGAACGGTACAAATCACTTTATATTATAGTAAAATACGTTCAAACTTTATCATTTCCTACTGAACTAGAAAGAATACGTTCTGGTCAATCATTACCAAAGTCGTTTCGTAAACTCAATGTATTTATCGATGACCAGGATGTACTCAGGGTGGGCGGCAGGATCTCTCGTTCTGGGCTTGAGTATGAACAAAAGCATCCGGCGTTATTATCATCGAATAATCCCTTCACATCTAAATTAATACAATCGGTTCATTTGAGCAACTGTCATTGTGGCGTAAATACTACACAATATTTAATACTGCAACAATTTTGGATTATATCGGCTAAGCGCGTTATAAGACGATGTTTATCCAAATGTTTTAATTGTTATCTACTCCAACCTAAACCGTTACAACCGTTTATGAGCGACCTTCCAAAATATCGTGTAAATGAAGTAAAACCTTTCTCTATTGTAGGAGTAGATTATGCTGGTCCGTTTCGTATTAAAACTGGACCATATCGTGGAGCTAAAATAGACAAGGCTTATCTTTGTTTATTTGTATGCTTAGCCACTAAGGCTGTACATTTAGAGACCGTTTCCAGTCTTTCTACAGACGGATTTATTGCTGCTTTACGTCGTTTCGTTGCTCGGAGAGGCAGATGTTCCACAATACACGCAGATTGTGGTACAAACTTTATCGGTGCTCGTAATCAACTCGTGTCTCTCACTAAAATCGCGTCTGAGACAGAACGGATCGAATTTAAATTTAACCCACCCTCTGCACCTCATTTCGGAGGTGTATGGGAAATTCAAATACGAGCTGCAAAAACGCATTTATATCGAGTTGTAGGTGATCAGGTGTTGACATTCGAGGAACTAGCTACACTTTTTAGTCAAATTGAAGCAGTCCTGAACTCGCGGCCTTTGTATCCTATGAGTTCAGATCCCAATGATTACCAAGTCTTAACACCAGGACATTTTTTAACTCTGGAACCATTGACATCTGTTCCAGATGTGGATGTAACTCACCTTAATGTCAACAGGCTAGATCGCTGGCAACTGATTCAGTCGTTCCAACGATCGTTTTGGAATCGATGGAGAAACGAATATCTCCACTCGTTAAATTTGCGAGCTAAATGGACAAAAGAGTCGAAGCCATTAGAATTAAACTCAATGGTCATTATCAAAGATGATAATCATCCACCTTTACATTGGCAAATAGGGAGAGTTGTAGAATTACACCCTGGACCAGATGGTCTGGTTCGCGTGGCTACCGTACGAACAGATAAGGATAATTTGATCAAGAGACCTTTGGTCAAATTATGCCCATTACCCAATGAACCGTTTTAATATTTATTATTTATATTTAGCCATCGTAGTTTTACATCGTAGGTATAGTTATAGCATTAGTGAGTAGTTCATCTGTATTTCTAATAGTAGTTTTTTTTTTTATTAGTATCGTTTATATGTATATTTTTATTTAAAGAAATGCCTATCGGATTTCGGTGGGCGGAATTATGTACCGTCCCAATCATAAATTGTGCATTTTTTATTCGCTTACCGCGCGTAATGTTTGGAGCGGACACAATCGTAAGTTGGTTTGCGCGGTGAACCCACGCATGCACTTGGCTTGACATACGCGCGGTCTGTCGTCTCGCAAATCGTGATATTACCGAATAACCAGGATAAATCCAGGAGAATACTCTTCGAAGCATCTCGTTGAAATTAAGGTGGAACCAGAACGTCGCACAAGACTCCATCCAAGTAAGTGCACGTATCCTTCTTATTTATTGTGATCGCTCCTGCAGTGATACCAGAGTGTGGCAGACGATCGAATTCCACCGCCTCACGGTGTCTGCTACACTTTGTGTTTACTTTGATTATATCTGGAGATGCCAATTACCGTTTTCCATCAATTATAAATCGGCTATTTCCAAATCTATTATAGATATAAAAATTAATCTACTGTCTATGTAGACATATTTCAGTGACATTAAATTACGTGTGCCACAAAAACAGTGACCCAAAAAGTTTTTTATACACAACTACACAAAGTCTTAGCAAAAAATTTAATAACCCCCCGGCTGTGGTAAAACTACAACAATGATTGCGCCGGCGCACACAATAAACGCGCGACCTTGCGCTCTTTCCGTCGTTCGTATCAATGCGCAACATCTGAACATTTTCTGAGACATGCAATCTATCGATACATCACTTTATACGTATTTGAATTGTTAATCTATTTAACGAATCATGTCGAGGGTCGGCAGGGTCGCCCTTAACAACAGTTTACATTACTTTCCAGTATCAGATCCAAACGCTTCGGCTTAGGACTTAGGAGGCAAGTAGAAAGCGAGTCCTCCGCATATGGACAGTAGTGCGGATCGAAAGAAGGCGAGCGCTCGTGAGGTCAGCCGATACGAGATCACAGCGCGCATTCCCCGCCCCTGGAAAGGTTATCGAGAGAAAGTAGCGAACGGCACGACTCGCGCGCATCTCTTTGTGCGCCCACCGATTCAGTCGTCCACTAACGAACGAGTGACCGCGGGTTTCGGGTAAATAAATAACGTGGGAGCAGTGATCGCAAACACGATGGCATTGTTGTTCCCCCCGGTACTTTTCCGCCGGTATTGTGCTAAAGAGAGCGAACTGCTTGTGGGCCGGCGGCCTTGAAACTGGCGCTTTCTTTCGAGGGACATTGTTCGCGGTGCGAAAGAACGTAGCTCGATGCTAACTTAATTAGCTCTTACACTTAATTGACGGCTATCTCCTTTGGTTTCTGTTTCTTTCTGGGTCGACGCTCGAAAGTTACGCTAGTACGTTCTCGTAGGTTGTCTCAGCTATCGGAAGCGAAGATCTTAATAGTCGGTGACAATGGTTCAATCTATTAGTCTCCAGACCGGTTCTTAGCAATATATGAATTCGTTTATATTGCACATATACCTGTAGTACATATAGCAGAGTTAGTGTATGTATAAATGTTATTCCCGGAAGCACTAATAGTCCTAGGCTTGTCATACGTCTTTTGATCTCAAATTCAACGTGCTCAAGAGTCCGGTAGTAGTTGCGAAAGTTTATTTCGACGATGACGCTGCAAATCTTGACGTTCGGTCTCTCTGTTCCGTTCCATTGTTATTCACCCAGTGCACTTGACATAAATGCAAATAAAACCTGTTTTTTCAAGCGGTGTAGTTTGCGAGTATGGGTGGCCGCGGCGCTTCAAAGCGGCGTTGCGTAGGCGACACTATTAATAATGGTACGTTTTGTTTCCGCATTGGCGCCCGCGCATTGTTTATGATTCACGTATTTTAGGGATATTCTATAACGCCTAACCACCTTGATATGCTAATTATAATAAACTTTATATGCAAATAAAATAATTGTTCTTGATTAGTTAGTTAAGTAAGTTTAATGCAACAATACCAATGTGGAAATCCATAGTTGTTTTTTAAGTGTGCCAATAACGACTAAACAGTGTGCATATTACTAAATTGTCTTCTTTATCTAAAATCTAGTCTTCCTTTCAAAATAAAGATTTTAGGAAAGAACCCTGTACTAAGGTTACAAAACATGAAAATTAGCAATTAGATATCGTATGTGCACCCGTGTTTCTCTATAAGAATTAAATGCTTTTACAAGAAATACAGTACATAGACATGGGACAGACGAATACCGGCGAAATTATTGCTACGAATTTTTAAAGCAAATAAAATGTATAGCGGTTTCTATTTTAATTGAATATTTTTTTATAGTTTATTCTTTTTTCTGATATGTTCTAAGCCTACTCTGTTATTTTAGTTATTTCCATAAGTATACTTAATGATATGATTCTTTTAGGATATCATCCTACTGTGTAGCGAAATATAGAAGAAGATATTTTAAACGTAGAATATTGTGACAACCCTAGTTTAGATCTATTAAATATTATTCCAATGCATATCAAGTGTCCCGACATTTAACCATTTAGCGGCTGTTTCCGTTATTGTCCTGTTCGCGATATGTATACCGAGACAGTACTTAGTAGGGTTGACCATTTGTGAAATAGAAAAATCATTATTACTTACTTTTACTTAATATATTAAGTACATAGATTCATATTAGATTTTCTCCTGATGGAAACGCTCAAATAGAGTATAATTTTATTTTATAATAGCGACCCGTCTGGGCATTCAATGGATTGACATTTTTTTCACCTTGAATTATATTATTGAAGATATAGTAGGAGTTTATAATTTTTCAAGTAATAAATATAGATTTATGTTACTCAGGGATAATGTAGAATTCTAATAGTGACAGAATTTTAGAAATCAGCTCTGTAGTTTTGACATAAACTTACATAAATTCAAATCTATCCACTTTAGGGCCAGAACCATATACATGTATATGTATAAAGATTGTAGGTAGATCCGGTGAGAGCACTGTTCACATATAATAATTTCCATCATTATAAAATTTTAACGTGGTAATAACAGGAGCTTCTAATTAATGAGTCCAATGATGTTAAAATTTCTCCGCAACTTCAGAATTTCTTTTTTTATTACAAGTGCCTGTCGACGCCAGCTGTGCGCACGCGCAGGCTCGGCAGGTGCTCGCGCACCGATTGCACGATACCCCCGACCTCCCCTGCGGTGATCGGTCCCCTCCCCCTACGACCCTCCCGGTCTCTGTCTCCCACTGCGGGGAATTTTAATTAATCTAATTTGCATGTTTGCATCGCGACACGCCTGCAATAAAATTATTTTGTGTTCGAACATATAGCTGACTTGTACTGGTCGTAGGAATTTTCTCAGCGTAAATCTGGTCCTTTGGAATGCAGTGTTGCATGGAAATTATGTGATTCGATGCGATTTTACTTGACTGCATTAAAGCTATCAGGTGTATTAAGAAAGTTAACATAGAAAAGACAGACGGACAAACAGATGATTTAGTAGTTAATATGCCTGTATGCCTGTGAGACGTAGACATTGACTCAAAAGGAAGGGACAAACTGGAAGCTTTTGAAATGTGGTATAAATAAAAGATCGAAAGAATTAGTTGGAAAGATAAAATGGAAATAAAGATCTACTGTAAAGCGTTAAAAAAAGAGACAGATCATAAATATTATTGATAATAGAAGGGGAAAAATGTTGGACACTTGTCGTATCGACACGACGAACTTATGGATAATGTCATCGAAGGAAAAATATAAGGAAAGAGGGAAAGGGGAACACCAAGACACAGCTATAACAAGCAGATCAAGGAAAGAGTCATGTATCGTATCAACAACTAAAGAGATTGATGGAAAATTGTGAAAAATGGCTAGAGCTCCACCGACAACAGCGTGGTTCTTAAATTATAAATAAATAAACTATATTAAATAGGTAGAATTTTATTTATTTAATAGAAAACACAGACAAGGTACAGGCAGTCGGCGACGTCAGATGACAATACTGGAATCACAGCCGTGCAGGTGACAGTTCTGATTACCCCACCTGGAATTGCAGCCGTGATGGTATATATTTATAATAGAAATCAATGAAAATTGAGTTTCCATCCTTTCACCTAACCTCGCCGTGGCTAAACAAAGCCGCATGCCCTTGAGTGTCACTTTTAAAGTCATTCAGGTCAAAACTAACTCCTTCGTACCGCACCAAGAGCCCTAATTGGTCGCAACTCGACGGCTACTTATCTTGCATATTAATCCTGCCAATAACTAGACCATATTATGTAAAATTAATTACTAAATGAAGGGTAGGACTACTAATATGGTCAATGATAAGGAAGTATATCCAAGTTAATACATGTTTACAGTGGATATAAACATGTTTTTTCACACGTAGGACACGTGTTGTGATAATTGATAAAATTATATTTTTATTCAACTAGAGAGCGTAGTGACCTAGTGGTATAATAGTGGCCGATTTCAACCTAAAAGCTCCAGACCAGAACCTAAAAGCTTCAAATTAAGTCATATTTTAAAAAAAATATTTCATTTGTGTTCGCATCACCAGAGTTAGTCAGAGAAAGGTCCTGAGTTCAAATCCATTCTTGTAAAAAAATCCTATGTGTTATCGGTGTGCTCATCACCAGAAATTTAGTTAGAAGCATAACTGACTTCCTCACCAATGATGGGAGCACAGATTACAAGCTAAACAGCTAAGCAGAGCTTGTTATGGGTACTAGACAATTGCTAGAAATACATCCATATTGTTATAAATATATACATAATATACACAGAAAACACCCCGAGAACACTGATACAAGCAATCATACTAATTAATACAATTTTTTGTATAGTGCGAAGAATCGAACTCACCACCATCGGTAGTAAGCAGTGTGCTAAACCACTAAACCAACGAGGTCGTCGATATATCCCGTGAAATAATATAACACAATACAGTTGGCAACGTCTACTGGCTATATAGAACGGATAGGGTATCCGCGATACTATTCGTGAAGACAAATTACGTCAGAGGTTCCCAAACTTTTTTGTATCGTAGACCCCTTACCATATTTATCGGTTTTGGGTAGACCCCCCATTCTTACTTGGTATTGGTTTTTTTGTAAATTTCTAACTATAGTAAAGTTGTGTTGTTAGTGTTAAAAACATAAAGTAAAAACAACAAAATTACCGCTGTCGTAAACCCCTAGGGGTCGATATAGACAACTTTGGGAATCACTGCATTACGTTTTAATGAACTTCGACACATAATAACAAAATAACAAATGCAAAATTAATTTTCCATTTCTCATTTTAATTGTATGTCCAGTACACGTGTCGCTAATATCGGAGGCGTAAAACAAATGTATATATATTAAATGGGTTGTATGATAATTATCTCAATAAAACACGTCAGTATATCTCACTTGCACTCCAGCCACGCCCCCGGACGGAGCTGGCGCTTGCTCTAACAACTTCAGCAAATAAATATAAATCTACTAAATGGTACACGTGTAATGTCGTTGACTCATAAAATATTATTTTATTGATACAAACGATACTATTAAAATGATGCACAGAGAATATGAGACTGTAGCGAACTCCTTGATGGACTTTAATATTATTTTTACTCGCGACGTCATCCGCGTAGAATTTAACTTTATTTTTCTAACATAAAAGTAGCCTATGTTACTCCTTATTACATCAGCTACCTGCCAAAAAAGTCCCGTCAAAATTGGATCGACCCATTTCAGAGATTAGCCAGAACAGCCAGACAAAAATTGTAAAATCTTATTTTGGTGTATGTACCATATTTATATACACATGCATGTAGTAAATAACGGTAATTTCAATATTACAAACAGTCACTCCAATTTTTTATATATATATAGATGTATAGATTTTATAATCTCACATATCGCTGTCGTACATACACACATTTTATTTTGTCTTTGTATTTTTCATCATAAAACCCTCAATACCTCACTCATCGAGTCGAGCGGTCGACTCGACTCGATGAGTGAGTAATAAATAAATCGAGCTGTTTATTTATTATGAATTCTAATTAAAAATCATACAGTCAAATTTCACTAAATTTAATTGCTTCGGTTGTCTATAATTGTGTTGGTGACAAGAATTAAACACAAAAAAATTTAAAGGACGGAATTCAAATCGATCTGTCAGAGGCAATAGGATTGATAGCTCCAAGTCATTCCCAATTCCTTCCTGGCACCATGGCAATAGGGACTAACGACTCCAAGATAATACCATATAGACATGTTTGTGCCAAATCCAGTGATTGTAGTCATGCGTATCGTGTAGTATATATCTTTTGTATCCATTACAAAAACACACTGTTATCATTGGACATTGTACCCGCTAATTGTTAGTTCAAGTTGTTTTCTTCGGAAAATTCTCTTTCGCCGATCGATTATTCACTCCACGCTCCGATTATAATGGAACATTGTAAATATTCATATTAATCAGGTCAATACACATTATAGTGCATATTAATTTATTAATTAACGATACAGTATATTCCATGACGTTGTTGTTGAATCAGAGCTATTCAAGTTTTGGGGTCGCATTTACTATACTAGCGTATGCCCTATGGGTTCACACGTAGTCTTTCATTCAGTATACGTAGTATTTACGACATATATCATATTATTAAATTGTAATAAACAACGTAAATTTTTTTGGAATACTAACCCAAATGATGATGTAGATTATAATATTAGTTAGTAAATTTTATTGACATTTAATTATAATCTGCCGTTAAAAATATATGTCAATTTATCAATTAGATAAACATAGCGATTGTACTAACCACTATTACAGTCAATATTTTATTAGAATTAAATCATAATTAATCAATAAATTAGATGCAATAGCAGTGAATTTAGAAATTACAAATATCATATGTATTAAAATAGCATCTAACGAAGTCGCAAAATGAATAACTACTAATCTAATTTAATGAACACAAAATACACTGCAGACGTATTGCTATAATTCAAATAAATATTGCATTATTTAATTTGCCTACTACAGTTTTTGTTGGCCACAGTAAATTGACTTCGATGATTTCTGTAGATAATAATATAGTAACGTAATGGATAAGCTTGCAGCGTCAGTGAAACAACACGGTCGGTTGCTAACTGTTTATTGAAAAAGAAACCAAATACCATCCACCGTCTTAATACTAATTATTAAACTACCCTACATTTCTCCACACATAAATCAAAACAATAACATTTTTATAAAAGAGTTTCTACATACTTTTTGTATTATAAAAAACAAATAAAGGTAAATAAGTAAATAATAACAAATCGGGTATACATACTCTAATACCCTATCTAGAACAATATATTTTCTATCTATCTAAAGAAGCTACAAATTACTCAGATATAAAATACTTTTACTAAAATACATATCGATAAAAATACTTTATTGATACATAAGTTATAACATACAAGTAACGTAAGTCGTATAAGATATCATCTATACTATGTATATAACCTATCGGTCCTATCTATATAACTTAACTATATAACTTAAGTACAGAAAACAGAATAATGACAACATACAGTACAGTAGTTTTATACATATTATACTCATGTAACTCATACGATCGAACTCATTTCTCTATCCCTTGTTTACGTAATTCTCTTTCAAGTGCGCGCCTAGCTCGATCACTACATTGATTTGTTGGTGACAGTTGTTCACACTCTTTAATATTAGGTGAATTCATAACATCTTTCTCTTCCCCTTTTTCATTTTTACCTGTCATGGGACTCTTTAAATTTTTATCATCCGGCTCTTGTCTTTGTTGATTATCATAACTACGTCTTGATTGATTGTCATAGTCTGACAACTCATTATTACTTAAACAGGACGTTGAAAGTCTATTTCGTTTTAAAGGCCATAATTGGTCAGAATGTCTACGACAAGCGTTTCCCGTGTTTAACTGTACTGTATAAGAAACCGGCCCCGTTTTGGATGTTATTTGGCCTTCTGTCCATTTGTCCCCACGGGAGGAATAGTCTCGAGCTATTACGCTTTCTCCAACTTCGAAAGTTCTATCCATTCCCCCAGCTTCCGCTACCTGTTTGTCTTGCGCCTGTCTAACAATATCGCTAGTATTAGGTCGCACCGCGTCTAACCTAGTACGTAGTCGACGACCTAGTAATGCGACCGCCGGAGCTACACCTGTAGTAGCGTGTTCACAGTTTCTATACTGAAAAAGAAATCGACACAAAGCTGACGTCACATCCTGACCTTCATAGATGGCTTTCTTCAGAGTCTTTTTTATGGTTTTTACAGCATTCTCTGCCGCTCCGTTGCCTTGTGGCCTATGTGGTGATGCAGTGGTATGTCTAATTGTATTTTTCTTACAGAAATCGTTAAATTCGTGACTCTGAAAAGGGGGACCATTATCTGTGACTAGCTGTACTGGTAACCCAAATATTGAAAATAACTTACGAAAATACTGAATAGTGTCAATAGCGGAGGTACTACGTATTAATGCAGCATCCAACCATTTCGAATTGGCATCCACTACTACAATATAATACTTGCCATTCAATTGGGCAAAATCGGCATGTAATCGTTGCCATGGAGCTGTCGGGAACTCCCACGGATGCAACGATGAACGTGGTGGTGCGTCTCGAACGTTTCGACAAGCCTCGCACTCGCGCCCTAATCCCTCTATATCGCTGTCTATTTCAGGCCAATACACATAATGTCTGGCGATCGACTTCATTTTTATCACCCCTAAATGACCTTCATGTATTTCAGATAATATTTGTTGTTGTAATTTATTTGGTATTACAACACGATATTTGTATAGTATACAACCATGTTCCGCGTATAGGTCCGCCCGTCTATAGTAAAACGGTTTCTCAAGGTCAGTCCCACATTCATTCGGCCACCCATACATAATGTATCCATATATTTTCGACAGTAAGGAATCATTTTTAGTAGCGAATGCTATATCTTTATAGCTGATTGGCAAGGTTTCATTTATTAAATTTAAATAATGCGAGTAATTATAATTATTATGATCAAGTGTATTTAAATGTGATTTATTTTGCAATGGTAAACGCGATAAAGCATCCGCGTTACCGTTATTTTTGGAGCTTACATATTCAACTTTAAAATCATAAGCCGCCAGCTTCACAGACCATCGTTGCAGCCTACTCGCTGCCGTGTGGGGTATACCACCTTTTGGACCAAATATGTATGTCAATGGTTTATGGTCCGTTTTTAATACAAATGATCGACCATATAAAAATTGATGATGTTTTTGAACCCCGTACAGTATAGCCAACGCCTCCTTATCCAGTTGACTGTAGTTTTTTTCGGCGTCCGTAAGTGTTCGCGACGCACAGCTGATCGGCCTCTCGGTGCCGTCTGGATACCTGTGCGCTAAAACCGCACCAACTCCGTAGCTACTACTGTCTACAGCTAATAACAATGGTAATGAAGCATTATAGTGAATTAAGACTTTGTCACTCGATAAATACTGTTTAACGTCTCGAAATGTTTTCTCACATGTTTTATTCCAATCCCATGGTGTATCTTTTTTTAATAATTTGTACAAAGGATAAAGAAAAGAGCTCAAATTCGGAATAAATTTACCATAATAATTAATTAGTCCTAAAAATGCTTTTAATTGCGTCACGTTATTAGGTGGTGGTGCATTCACTATAGCCTCCACTTTCGATACATCTGGATGTAACCCATCCTTATCTATTATAAAGCCCAAATATGATACACTAGGTTGTAAAAATGAACATTTATTAATTTTAATAGTGAGACCCATTTTAGCTAATCTTTCGATTACAGCTCGCAGATTATTTATATGACTACTACGGTCAGGACCTGTAACGCAAATGTCATCTAAAAAGACGACAGTATTGGAGAGGCCACGGAGGGTCTCCTCCATGATTTTTTGAAATTTTTCGGGTACACAACTTAAACCATAAGGTGTACGTCGAAAAACAAAAGTGCCTAAGTGCGTAGATATGGCAGTTGCCGCCTGTGAACCTTCCTCTAGAGGAACCTGCATATAGGCTGTGGTAAGGTCTATTTTTGAATATTCTTTTCCTCCGCTCAAGGCAGCAAATAATTCCTCTATTCGTGGCAATGGATAATAGTCTCTTTTAAGCTTAGGATTTATTGTTGTTTTGTAGTCTCCACAAATACGTATTTCACCAGATGATTTAATTACAGGAACAATAGGTGTTCCATAATCGGAATGTTCCACAGGATATATGGAACCCTCTTTTTGCAATCGGTTCAGTTCCCGCTCAACTGCGGCGCGTAAAGCGAGCGGTACCGGCCGCGCGCGTACAAAAACCGGTTCGGTATCTGTTAGCTGTAATCGAATGGTTTTTTTACATGTACCTAAAGTATTTGTAAACACTTGCGGATATTCACATTTCAATTGATTTACAAAATTAGCCTGAAACCCGTTATCGTCTTGTTCACAAATACTATTTATATATAATTGATTAATATTGAATCGACGAATCCAACTCCTCCCTAATAATGGACGACTACCATTTTTTATAATGTATAATTTTAAATTATTTTGAGTAATATCATTAATGCAAGCGTTTACTAAAATATAACCGACAGTTTCTATCATCGATCCAGAGTATGAACATAATTTAATTCGATCCTTATGCAAGGTATAATAACAAAAAAACTTTATATAATACTCTTCATTGATGGCGGATATCTTACTGCCCGTATCGACTTCACATTTAATTACCCGATTCCCTATTTTAACGTCCACAAAATAAGGGTCATCTCCCGTAGATACGACACGTATATTATATAATTCGCCGTCCGCATCTTCGTCGATAAAATTGTGTCTCTTATTCTCTAACACTTTGCACATCACTTTCAAGTGACCTTTGCGCTGACACTTATCACATGAATAATTTTTAAAACGGCACTTATCTGCTCGATGCGGCTTACCGCATCGCCAACAACTCGTTCCCGCTGCCGCCGGCGCGCCAGCCGCGGCCGGGTGGGGCCGCGCGCTGCGCACCGCATGCAAGCCGTCGCGCGGCCGGTCCGTGCCGCCGCCGCCGAGCGCCCACACGCCGGCCGCGCCCGCGCCCGTGCCCGCGCTGCCCTCCCGGCCGCCCGCACCGCCGCTCCTGGCGCTCGCCTCGGCGTGTTTATCCGCCGCTTCCAATGCGAGAGCTAGCTCCACCGCCTTTTTATATGTTATGTCTTTCTCGGCAAACAGACGCGATCTCATGTCGTCACTACATAACCCGGACACGAACTGGTCCCGAAGGTTCTCTTCGAGCATCGACCCAAAGTTACAGGTCGTCGCCAGATGTTTCAAATTTTGCAAGTATTCCGACAACGGTTCGCCTATAGATTGCCTTCTCAATCGAAAGACATGTCTCTCTGCTATCACTGAACGTTGTGGTTCGAGGTGATCTGCCACTATTTTTTCCAACTCCGTGAATGTTTTATCTTCCGGATTTACTGGTGCACACAGATCACACATTAAATTGTAGGTGGGTTCACCGACTAACGTTATAAAAGTCGCCACTTTTAAACTATCTTTAATTTCGTTACACAACAAAAACTGTTTGACACGTCGCACGTACGCACTCCATTGTTTCGAATGTAGATCAAAAGGTTCTATTTTACCCACGGGCATTTTTACACAATTTTTAGTACTGTTTATTTATTTAGAGTTTATTTATATTAATTTTGTTTGTAAGTTGGTAATGAACTAAAATACTTTGTATTCAGATTATTTTTTAAGGTAACCCGACTCGTCGCCAATGCAGCGTCAGTGAAACAACACGGTCGGTTGCTAACTGTTTATTGAAAAAGAAACCAAATACCATCCACCGTCTTAATACTAATTATTAAACTACCCTACAAGCTGGCATGAGTTTGAGAGAATACTTCTGGAATCTTTCATCGCTGCTGTTCCACTCTGCGCACGCACAAGATTCTAAAGATAATATCAGTGATAACGCTCTTCGTAATGCATTGTTTACGCCTCCCATCCATTTGTGTTGCGTAAATGCACGCCAACTGATATTAGGCAATGCAGACCGGCGATTATATTGCCGGCGTCACTGCGCAACAAAACAAAACTAATTAAACAAAAGAACAATCTACATTTATTACTTAAATTTTACGCCTCTCATACCAAAATATTCCCTAAATCAACTGCATAAGTTTATAAATTTGTTTACCATTTTAAATTGTGATTACTTATAGTGCAGGACGTGGACCCCACTCGAAGGGTAGTAATGTCTCTTGTTACTGCTTGCAACAGACAGTTAGTCGGTTGACCCCGCGTACGAGAGCCATTTGCATGTAAGCATAAGTGCAGGGAGCAGTAATAAAGCTTTCTATAAATCGAACTAACGCGAGGGTCCGACAACAGTCTGTAGTAAAGTTTTACGACTTCCGTCCCGCTGCCGCAGACCCACTGTTTGAGTTACTTACATTATTTGCAAGTTCATTGCTCGTTGACCAGGGACGACTGACAGGCCCCGCTTCTTAGTAGTCAACAGTAACTGATTGCTCCTTTTCCTACTAAATAAATTTATAATATATAAAATACGCATTGGATATTGCAAACACAACTAAATAGGGCTTCTACCGATCACATACCATATTACAGAGAGGTGCCTCTCCATAATAGCTGCCAGTTCACGCCATTTTTGTCAGACGCCGGCGCCGCAAGGGCGTAGTATTTATAGCGTAAACACGCGATCCATGGTGTAGACCTAAAACTTTTATGACATGAGTCATGTTTGTTTCAGTGCGGTCGCATTCCAAACATTAAACGCTTTAAGGTAATTGGTTCTGCATTATGTGCATCTCGAGGCGCGATTAAGAAATACAGCCGAGTTGATGGATGGAGTGAGATGCGCATCCTGTTACCAAGAGCGTGATCGATCGATAGTGTCGATAGCGATCGGGCAGCGGGCGACGAGGCGACGCGGCCAGCGGCAACTGGCCACGGACTAGCCTCTGACGGGCACTCTTGTGTAACAACTTATGAATAATTACCAGTGCGCCGTGACGGACGCGCGCTTGATTCACTGCCAAGGACGCCTTTTCGCTTTTAGTCGGTCGTCGATCTGTTACGCAACTGGTTCGAAGGCGATGGTGTTTCGCTCTCGGCCCCATTGCACCACCGCGATGTAACAGGCGACTCGCTCCGTGAGAAGTGCACGCTACTAATGACGCGTTGCACAACGCTGCACCCGCCCACAAATCGCTTTATTATGCAGAAAGCGAGTCGGAACAAATGGAAGTACAGGCAGGGCACCCGGCTGCATTTATTAGAGTCTCAGCCCCGGCAGTGGCAGAAAGTGAACGCCAATATGAATGTTTACTATTCCCTGATTGCTATTTATTGGCTTTGAGAATAAAAATCGGTGAAAGCAATTACCACCGGTAACCGATGCCTGTGGACATAAAGATCACTGATGTACATGGTCACTACTAGTGCATTCTGATGACGTTAAAACATTGCTGCTATTATGAAAATGATAGTGTCACCTAACATAATGAATATTCGCCTATAGTTGTAATATAACTAAGCATATTGCTGCTATACATCGTAATTAATCTACCAAGGAAAGTCATTTAACGCTTTATTACCTATAAAATCTATCAAGGCTAAAGACCTAAACAAATTTGTCATGAGCTTGTCTAATGTAATCATGATAAAATAGCGTTGTCAAATCATCTTAAACGAATCGTCCGCCAGCTTTATATGGAAAAATTACTATTTTATGAACACAACGTCCGCAGCTCCGCACATTCATAAAACTAAATAGGTGCAATAAATATTTGTTGAGAGAAATTTATATAGCATACAGGGGTGGTAACTTTCGCAATTAAAGATATTGCACGTCGGTCGGTCGATTATGACATACTAATAGC
The DNA here is from genome assembly GCF_030625045.1 of Achroia grisella. Classification (NCBI taxonomy): domain Eukaryota; kingdom Metazoa; phylum Arthropoda; class Insecta; order Lepidoptera; family Pyralidae; genus Achroia; species Achroia grisella. The sequence continues at coordinate 3,171,897 of NW_026712653.1, read as the reverse complement.
ATATTACCTAATGATTTTCAAATTGTAGTACATTACCTGATAAGATCTATATGAATACAATCAATATCGTGTAATGTAGGAATATTTCGATCGATATTATGTTAAATCTACTTACTGCGTAGAAACAAAATAAGAACAATATTTATTTTACAATTTACACAATTAGACATTATGTATATTAAATAAAACAAGTTTACCACATGAATCCAATAATCATACCATTGTTTACTAATATTTGATTGAAAATAGGAAGCCTCAAAAGAACTACTGGTTACTAAAGGAACTACTAATGTTCTAAAATTTCATCTAATGAATTACCATATTCCTTGAGGAGTTTGCCGATGGAAACCATGATTTATTATATATTAATAGGTATAAGGTAATATGGCAACCAGATGTAAAGAAACGTATATTGGCAATCCCAATATATGTTTCTTTGGTGCTTAAAATTTTGCAATCTCTTTCATTACACTCCTCTACTGACTAGTGTCAATCAAGTTCGCTTAACCCTACCTTATTTCCCTCTCAGTGTATATGATTGTTGCCACTTTTGTTATTGAGTGTAATAAACGGGAAGATTGCCTCAACTTTATGGTTCTAAGACAAGTTTGACTGAAATGGGTGGCCGTAACCTGGTAAGGCGTCAAATAAAACAGAATATTTATACTGCTACCTCAAAATTTTTAAAAGGGAAAAGTATTTGGCAAATTGCTTTCAGTAAAACAACTGCGACATACTACGTATATATATATATTCATATTAATTCTAGGTATTATAGACAAAGAAAAAATTATATTGCAATGCCTTTCCTGTGATAGTTTTCTGTAGTAGCGGAACTGGACTGAAGTCCTATATGAATATTTTTTTTTAAGTATTTGGGTATACTTTGTAGGGTATTGTGTTAAGATATTATAGTATTTGAACTTATTTAATTTATATGTATTACATTTTTGACTTTTGCCCTTCAATCTTTTAAACGTTAAAACTAATTACGTAATGGCCCATGACGCCATTTGCGGAACATATTTGACCCCATCTATTGCTATAGTCAAGTCACAAGCTATGATTGCCATATCATATCCTGTTATACCTCCATCATAAGGTTATATGTCGGATTGAACGCATAATTACTGTTATGTCATTCGTAAACATGTTTATGATGAACTCAGACAATATATTGATTAAAAAACATTGATAACTTGCGTGTACCATTTGTTACATTTTCCAAAGCTATTTATATTGAAAATATGAGTCCTGATGGCGTTTTGATTACTTATAATTCGCCGATAAAAGTTCATTCAGTAATGGGTTCTAAAGTAATATTGTCATAATCTTTACTTTGACCATTCGTCTACCACAGTTGATCATAATAATACTTTGTGAAAACAGACTGTACATACCGTAGTGACTTTAATATTCATAACTTTTTTTTTCCATATTTGGTCCGTAAATTTCAAAAAACAATAGTATTATCACAGCCCATTACTATTACATATTTTTACGGACTATTCTATCAGTCAGTTTTGGTATTCTTCAGAACATTATTTTTTCAAGTACTGATATAGTATTGTACAATGTATTGATTTCATTAAATCTCTTCTCATTATAATTGGATACTTCATAGTCTTTCAACGTTTATTCTTTTTTATACTTTTTCTTTCGCCTATATATATTTTCCCCTTTGTGCCGCTAAGTTCTCTTAGTCACATCTGTTCTTCTTTTTGTTCCGTTAATGCTTCAACTAATGGATCTTAAGTCTACGTCTACCAAATAATATTGCATTTATTAGAGAATATATGAAAGACTATCTGTCTATACACGTGTATCAACACAATTGATTGCACGTAGACGAAATAGCTAGCTACGGCTGGTTTGCGCGAAGTGAATATACACCATTTTCAACGCATTTATCGGTCGTGTCAAACAAATCCGGGTGAAAGGTGATCGTATCAAACGCAATGCAATAATGGTGCTAGACTCAATTAAATATGCTCCCATTGTAATAGCCGTTTAGTTTCTGCGTTGTTGCCATTATATTGGCCAATCGTTTCGACATTAATACCGTGATTAAAGATACAACGGGACTTTATTTACTACGTTTTATTCGTTGATTGTTGAATTTCTTTCTTGATAGCCTCCTCGTTCTTTGTTACAAATTCTTCATGTTACATTTAATTACAATTCGTTCAGTCGTTTAGTGGTGTAAAGGTTAGGCGGTCTCGGTGGTCTAGTGGTTTAGCACAGCTCCTTACTTTGATGGTCGCCGGATCGATTCCTCACACGGCATAAAAATTTGGTTTCATGAGTATGATTGATTGTATGATACATTATATTATGTATTCATATCAGTTGTCTTACTAGACAACTGATATGAAAGCTTTGCTTAACTTGGGACTAAATGGCGTTGTGTGAAGTGTCCACGGATATACTGTTAATGGAATATAAAGACACAAAATTGAAACTAGAAATGCTACAGTAAGTACAGTAACTGTGCCCGTGCGGAGTCTGGGCGGATCACTAGCGATATTTCGTTAATTCTAATACCACAATAGCCATACGTAAACACATATGTTTCATACATTTGTTATTGGGTCATGTTTATATATCAAATTAGGCTTGAAATGTTGACCACATAGTTCTTGAGAATCTAGTACAATGCCGTCAATACCGCCCTTGGTAAATATATTACAATACAATATTGTAAATATAAATAGTTAGAATTTTTCCTCGTGACACGAATATTGTTTATTAATATACTTACTAGCAAATTTCCGTGACTTCACTCTTTGCTTTCTCTTCATTTACCTATCCAGTAGGATGTTGCAGAAACAATTTCGTTTTAGATGCCTGTCTACACTTGTCAAGGAATTGTTTCTTCGTATTCCATGAAGTGCTATGCCGCATCATTAGAATTGACGTAGGTACCTGTCTCATATCAAAATATATGTATTCCAAAAATATTATATTAAAATGAACTAGGAAATATAACCAACTGTATTCAAAATTAGTTTCTTTTCTATCATTATCACTATCGCTACATAGTATAAAACAAATTCGCTGTCTGTCCGTCCCTATATATGCTTAAATCTTTAAACTACGCAACGGATTTTTTTTAATACATAGAGCAATTGAAGAGGAAGGTTTATATATATATAATACATGTACACCCGTGCAAAGCCGCGGCGAGTAGCTAGTGCATTATAAAATAGTTACCTTATTGCTGCGGGGCGAAAATGTGTTAAAAATCTATATATGTAAATAACAGATTTTATTAAAATCCCTCCTACTGTAAAAGCTAATACAATATCTCTATATAAATCATAAACGTACAAATATCTCAATATACTTTCACATTCAGAAGGATTAACCCGATTCCAATAAGGTCAATATCAACGCAACCCAGATCTGGATGCAGGACAGAATAATTAGGGCACGACCCATCGATCCGCCTGTGACCTGACTGGTATGCGATGTCTATCAATATACCTGACTGCTGAGTGACCATTTGATGACATACGCGTATTATTGTTGTATGGTACAAATTGATTATTTGAATTTCAATAACTGGGCAGTATATGGAAATGCCGAGAACTGTCACTCTTTTTTTAATTACAAATTAGAAAAAAAAAACTTTTTACATTCCCTTTTTAAATGTTTTTTGTAGTCAACAATAGTTACTGTTCTTGTTAATTCGCTCTGCTGTTCATCAGCGATATCAGTGTTATCCTGAAAGGCCTGAGACAGTCAGAAATATCAAATCGGTTCGAATATACCCAGCGAAATGTAGACATGTCTAGAATTCGTTCTCCGTGACGGTAGACATTTGGTATTGCCTTGGCACTAGACAATTAATACAAATTCATAGATTTTTTTTTTATCGTAAATACATACATAGAAAATCATAGACATAAATATAAATGTTAGTGCCGTGCGAGGAATCCAACCCGTGACCATCGGAAGTAAGGCGGTGTCCACAACCACTAATCACCTTCAAAATATCTAATTTGTAAATCTTAAAAGATCACATTTACAATTCGCGCGTAAAATAATAAGAGCAATGTCAGCTGGCCGAGCGGCACAGATCGACAGGACATTTAGGGCACGACCCACTCCCCTACCGCCCTCGGCGCCCTATTTAGATACTGCACACGGCTGTCTCATTAAACTGCGATTTATGATATACTGTTATTTGCCATTTTATGAGCACGCAGTATTGACCCGTAATGTTCAGTATTGTATGCCAATAAGCCTTTTACTACAAAGGGATTTAGATAATACTAATAAGTATACACAAATAGTTGTGGCATGTATCTTTATGTAAGTGAAATAAATTTCCCACAATAAAAGAAGTAAAAACTTTTTTATTGTGGGAATGGCAAACAAGCCTATTTTATGAAAAGAGACAACCGTTGTTTATATATATGAACAGGATTACTAAGATCTAAAGTATGGTGTCCAAACCCTATCATTTATCTCACCCTTAAAACTCGGAAATAGGTAAAACTTACGAAGCAAGCTTTGTGGCGGTAGAATGGGAAAAACACTGGTGTTCCCTACTTCGATGAAAAAGTGTTATGGTCTTCTCTTTCTTTCAATAAATCTTTATAAGGTCTTCTATAAATATTCATATATCAAATGCTCTAATATTTAAATAGTATTAATAACTCTGGACAATTTATACGTCGACTTCTAGTTACAAGCTAAGCCGAGCATTATAAATACTGTAACACAAGATATCCTAATGTAGGTTCCGATCTTTACTATAGTACTACTGTTTATATAGCAAATATATTTTTGTAGAAAACATCCAGACCAATATATGTTATAGTACTGAATACAAATATTTGTTTAGTGTGTGAATAGAACCTGAGATCGTCAGAAACAATTCGTGTTCTAAACCGCAAGACTTCGGTGACAATTTTTCCCTCCTCTATTATTTTATTTATGTTTTTTCTACTTTCTCTAAAATTGTATAGGCCGCTTCCTTTCTTACTGTTTTAGGTTAGAAAAATCAATAGAGCCCCTGTGAACACCATGCCCCACCTCTCTAAGTAGGTCACGGGATCTCAGATGTTCGAGGTTCCCAGTTAAGTAAGAAATTGTAAAAGGTCTTAAGTAAATCCAAATTGAATTTATATGTATAATTTGTATATCCAGGCATTTTCTGTTTTTGGAGTACCAAATTTCATTTTCATAAATAGCTCAAAGATAATAATCTTGAACTACGAGAAATTATTCATTCAGATTGTTTAGTCTTGATAGCTCTGTCTTGATATAAAATTTGCACTCCGTGAGTCAGCAATGCCAATAAGTAGAGTAACAGGTTGGTCAGTTGTTTATTGAAGTTTACCTGACGTTACTGATGTTATATAAATGTAATAGTGTACTTGTTAATAATAATATAACTATTCATTATACAATAATAAAAAAAATTGCATAAGCAATATTCATGCAAATTCATTGAGCCGTCCAAATATCTAACGTTTTAAACGTCTACCATAGTGTTATATAGTGTGTACTATATGTATATATATAGTGTTAGATTAATTTTCCTTTACACACTCTAGTGTCATCCTACTTCCAGCTGACTCACTATAATAGATATTTTCCGTTTATAAAGTATACAAATGTATTTACTAAACTAATGAACTGTTGTGATTTATTATTTAGCATGCATTAAATTACATTGTAGTACATCATTGGGCCGCCAACTATTCCGCGCTAAAGCGTCCGCGTCGACAGCTAGAGAACGCGGCGGGCGGCCGGCGCCGGCGCCGTACGAATGCGGTGCAGGCCCAGGCAGGGTTGCTCATCTTAAAATATTTTACTTCGTACGAACATGTCGAAACTCTCATATTTTGGCCCAATTTGACTCTCGTATAGTTTTGCAGAATTCCATCTCTTCGGATCGATTCCCTGCCACATCTAAATGAGGATCGAAATTGCGACGGCCTGAGTTGTCGTCGTCGTCGAAATATTTGGCCTCCAGCCGCTCGATAAGCTTATCGAGCTTAGCTTTTAGGCCAACATAACCCCCTAACGCGGATTTTGTTGCCCTCTGCTCCCGCACCCATTTTCGTTCGGTGCAGCTGTAAAGACCAGCTGTAGCAAAATTTCGTACACATGAAGAAAAGGTTGTCGCACCAAAAGCTAAATATCTGGTACCTTTACGAACATTCTCGTATGGTTGGCATCCCTGGGTGCAGTGAACATTTACGCGTTACTTAGAATTAGCTGTAAAACGGTTTACACCTCACGCCTCCCGCTTTGTTTGTTAAATTATTCACACAACATTATATAAATTAACCATTGTTCTTGTGGTATGTTGCACCAAATGTGGGGAGACCATAATTATAGGAAATTTCTAAAGGAATTTTAATAGTAATAGACCTATGTGCATTGCATTAGAAATAAGTATTATCTACGCCAACGTAAAGAATGTTTTGTTTATGGACAAACGAAAAATACTTGATGGATTTTAAAAAATCATTCATCAAAAGCAACATATTCAGCGAGAAATCACTGCAATAACATCAATCCAGCAAATTCAGAGACGATGCAGAGAAGTTTGGAAAGTAAACACTTTGCAACTGGTCAACAGTCATCCCCACAAAATGTTTGATGGTCTCACACGATACTTTCAATAGTGGAATTAAATTATCCTACCCCAATGGCCATTTGTTTAATGACGTTTACTCGATAACAGTTTAATGGGAGAAATCTCCAAGATAGTCTAGGTGGATCTCGTTGTTTATCGGCGTCGGGAGCGTGCGCAGGCGCCGATATTTTACGGTCCGGTAATTATCGTGACTAACTCACGGCTTACGCCACTTCTGAAATGTTTATGGTCCTCGGAGTGTCTTACACGGCGACGGCTAATGAAATTGGCCAATTGCTAATGTAGATTTAGGTTTTACTCTTGTTATAGTCTATGCGAACAGCGCATAGATTTCTCTGAGTCATTAAACTTTCTAAGCTTTCATTAGATAGCTTTAGTGTAAAGCTAAAAACTTGTTGTTCTGATAAGATATTTGTCTCTATTTATGAAAGCGGCCAGGATGATGTTGGAGTACAATAATTCATGACAGTGAGAAATATAGTAAGTAGTATTGATACTATGGGCATATTTGGAATACAGATTAAGCTAAGAAGAATGGGCTGGGAATGCTAAGCTATTGTTTTTTTTTCATCTGAAATATTAATACATGCTCTAGCATTTCTAATCTAAATCTAAATATCCAAGCCGCAGTACAGTAGTACGCAGTATAAGTAGCAACATATCAACGTCCTGGGTAGGATTGCAAAAGGCTGGGTTGTGCGTGCGTGATTCACAGCTGCGTAATTTCCGACGGAATTGCACTACAATGATTTTCTACATATTTTCTTATATTTAGTATATAGTATATCTTTTGTAGTAACTATCTTTATTTATTTTTAAGAAATTGATTACATTAAAATTCGCTAACGGTAAATGGAGGAGAAGTCCATTCTCTACAAAATGTCAAAAATTTAGACGCTACACTTTACTTTTTTTACTGTAACTTCCATCTAATACGGATAAAACCAAATAAAAATAATAATCTGAGATAAAGTAATTCTTATTCATTACAAATAAACGCAACTTTAACAGAAACTAAAATTAGTAATATTTTATTTTCAGGGGCAAATTCGCGTCAGTCCGCAAACTCAGACACTTGGTGTCTGGTGAGGAGTACGCAGCCAAATTCATCCGCAAGCGCCGGCGCGCGGCGGACACCACACGGGAGATACTCCATGAGGTGGCAGTACTCGCACTTTGCCACGATTGCACACGTGTCGTCCGTTTGCATGAGGTTAGTTAGTAATTTGTCATGACTCTTCCAGTAAGTTCAACCGCAAATAGGTTTGTTTGATAGTTCATCAGTAACAACTAACAATACGTGGTCTTCAAGGAACCAATCAGGAAATACCTTTCTATATATATTTTCATCCTAAACATTAGCCAACCAACTGAATGTATTTGTGAATATGAATTTTTGGTAAACAATCAGATTGTCAGATGTTGCAAATTGCTTCTCTACTCTGCTTGCGGTTGTGCCAAAGGTTTAGTTTGTGAGCAACGCCCATAAGTTAGAATCACGAATACATTCTGGTTTTATCGTTTACTTATTATCACTCGGCTACTGAACTGTTACGTACAATAATATCATTTAATTCAAAACTATTTGTGCAGGTACCAGTAAATTTGAATAGCAAACAACTCTATCTTGCTACGCAAGGCAATCTTCCTAAAATTTCAAAATTACTTTTTGAGCACTAAAACCACTTGGTACAAAATTGCATCCAAATTGAATGGAATTTTGATTTGAATTTCAAATCGAATGTCGTTTTGTCATCTAATTTATATTTCTTGTTATAGTTTTCTACTGTTGTGTAATCTACTAAGTTGCAAATTTATTTCCGACTTTCCAGGTATATGATACACGTTCAGAAGTTGCCATCGTACTAGAGCTATGCGCGGGTGGCGAGTTACAGCGTCTTCTGGACGATGATGAACGACTAACGGAGGGTGCGGCCCGACGTGCCTTACGCCACGTCCTAGAGGGTCTGGCGCACCTACACTCACGCCGTATCGCACATCTAGACCTAAAACCACAGAATTTGCTGCTGTCTGCTAGCGGCGAAGAGCTTCTAATATGCGATTTTGGAATTAGCCGCGCCATACAGCCAGGAGCACATGTCAGAGAAATATTGGGCACGAGAGATTATGTTGGTAAGTAAATAAACATTGAAGTTGAAAGTTTGATGATGACAATACACACATTATATACATTTATATATATATATAATAATAATAATACGTACTTACGTTTTTTAGTCAGGTCTCTTACGGGAATGAATTAACCGTTAAAAATCTATATATATCCTTAGAGATAGCCAATTCATTCAGCTAAAAACTTCTGTTATCGTCTTATATCTTAATTGAATCTAAAGTATCTCATGAAATACTGAATATATCTCATGTGTTCAGTTTGAATTCTACATTGTGTTTTCATTTTCTTTTTCCAGCTCCTGAAATCCTATCATACGAGCCATTGTCCTTGGCGGCGGATATTTGGTCGGTGGGTGTACTTGCCTACGTGCTGCTGACCGGTTGCTCGCCGTTCGCAGGCGACACCAAACAGGAGACATACCTCAACATCGCGCAGTGCCAGCTCACGTTCCCGCGGTGTTTGTTCCGCGGGGTGTCGCAGCGAGCCGTGCAGTTCATAAAGGAGACCCTTGTTGTGGATCCTAAGTGAGTAACGGTGATGTGACAAGCTTTTTTATTATTATGTTGTAGTGATGAACACTTGCGTTAGTATTGCATGCAAGAGAAAGATTGAATCAAGTCACTTAGATCTTGATTGTAGATTCTCCAAAATCAAAATGAATTCCAGAGGGACCATTTTGTTATTGATATAAATTTGTCCGTTTGGTTATTAAGCTGCTATTAGTAACAGTTTCTTGATGATGATGGCCTCCTGTAACGTTCCGCAACACCCGAGTGATGTTTCTAGTGTTACTACGTTATCCGCGGTTACACGAAGGCCATAGGAAGCAAATATCGATAACAAACTGAATTAATTTAGCTTCCATGTCCTATTCCAATATATGTCAAGTGTTTCACTCATCATAGCAAAGGCAATCAGATAGTCTTAAGACATCATCAGCACATTCAGTTGTACGTATTAATGTCATTTCTATTTTCTCAGGGGTCGTCTCACAGTGGAAGAGTGCCTGGAGCACCCCTGGTTGAAAGACGAGTCAGATATACCCGCAGTTATTATGGGGGTGGGATTTGACGCCGCCGATGTCGGTAGCGACGAAGATGAAGATGCGGACTCAGATGACACCGGTGCCGATGTCAACGGGACGAACGGGGTCAATGGTGTCGCAACAGTCAACGGTGTCAACGGCCATAAAGATGTGAACGGCTGCAATGGTACCAATGGGACCCGAGATGATGATAAAGGTATTTTTAATTTAGTTATTTTGTATGGATATACAATAAAATTAGCCATTTATGTTAATATTCTTTTTCGTTCAGAAGACTATCCAAGGGGAATTTGTGCAATATTTTTCAAGGAGCCTTACGACTTAAAAGGACTTTAAGGACTAGTGATTTGTTAGTGTAAGATTACAGATTTGTTACTGTAAGAAAATAGCCCACGAGCGATAAAGACAGAAAAATTCTTAGACTTCATCATGTATACCAATTTTCTACAGTTGTAAATTAAAAACATACTATAGGGTGGCTTCGTTTAATATTCCATAGAAAATGTTTAGATGATATCCGATCCCCTATTTCATGAATATGTAAAATCTTATTCGAAAATATAAAAAAAAAATTATAGGTAATTTTAATAAATGAAGTTTTACCAAAACTTCTTTCATTGTATAAATTCACAATTATTTATTATGTTTATTAAATAATATATATAATTGTAATGGATCTGCCTATAATGTATAGTTTATTTGTTTTCGATATGAAATATAAATTTTAGTGTATTATTTAATGGTGTAGAATTATAATGTAATGTGATTATTTAATTTCGCTCCGCAGAGTCAGAGTCCCGTGCGACGGACGCAGCGCCGGAGGCGGACGAGCGCGATAAGCCGCTTAAGCATGCGCACACCCGCGATCACTCGCCGCCCTTCCCGGATGCGCCCTCCACGCCCAAGGTGAGGCGCTTCGACCGCACCGATACCTTGAATTAATGAATTTGGTTGACACGTGTGGTTGGTTAGGGCACGGCCAAATGGTTATAAAATTATAGGTACTTTATTGGTTATGTAGTAAATAATTATTATTATACTTATATACATCATCTATCTTCTCTTATCATTTGAGGTTGGAGTGGTGTTTCTTTCTTGTGTTCATCAACATTCACAAATATATATCCATCTCTTTTTGGTGTCTTTGTCATATGTAGCTGATGATGATAATGAAATTTATACATGCATGTTACATTTTCAAAGTTTATTTTTATAATTCAATAATACCTCTGGACAATTCACATAACGTTATCACAACATATCTAGTCAACGCCAGCCAGGTAAGCAGAGCTTGTGTTATGGGTACTAGACAACTGATATAAATACTTAGATGTTTTTGTAAATACATACATAATATACATAGAAAACATCCAGACCGATACAGATGAATACAAATGTTTGTATCATGCGAGGAAAGAACCCGCGACCATCGGAAGTAAAGTGTAGTGCTAAACATCTAGACAACCGAGACCGTCAAATTTAACGATCTGCGATACAATATATTACATTCAACTTAATTGTTCTAGGGAAATATCTCTTGTTTATATTTTGGTGGGATTCTATTGTATATTTCAATTGACCATTAACAGCTAGCGGTGATCGCGGCGTTCTCCCCCTCGCTCCGTATCGTGGAGGCTGACCGCTCGGACGTACGGTTGCAGGTGTCGCGCAAGTGCCACCCGCACCCGCCCTCGGTGCTGGCGCTCTGCAAGAAGTTCCAGCCGGACTACGAGAAGCCGGCCAAGCTGCCGCACGCGCACCACGCCGGCGACTGCGGCTGCGGCTGCGACTGCGCGCTCGACTGCGGACGCCTGCGGGCGCGCGCTCCGCCCCCCGACCGCGCCGTGCTCTGCTAGCGGTACCTGTGCTGCCTCGGCCTCCGCTGACGGCCCCGCACCTGTACATACCTAGTTAAGTTAGGCTTACAATTGTATATTATAAAACGGTAGGGGCCCGATTACGCGAACTCGCTGCTTTTTTATTGGTCGAGTGGGCTCGGTACAAGAGGAAAGTCAACAATGAACTTACTTCAGAAAAAAAAATTATATAGTTTTTACATAAATATTTTATAATTGCTCAGTGAAAGCTCAAAGGTAATTGGTAAAGTCAAATTATTTTTGTAAATAATGTCTGGCATAATATAAATCGTGGAAAGTGGCAACAGCTCTACTGACAAGAGCGTGGTTTTTAAATTAGGAATGAAAAACACAAGAAAAAATAACAAACATTTACATAATCTATTATGTATAAATATATGAGATATGAAAAAAAAAGGCAACTTAAGAGGCCTTATCGCTGAAAAGCGATTTCTTTGAGTGAATTGTATGACAAGAAGCGAAATATTACTATTTTAAAATAGAAAAATGTAATGCATTTCTTTATTTATCACCTCATTAAGAACTCTTCAATATTGATGTAATTTATCATATACCTAAATATTTTTATGACGATTTCTTTATACCGCATAACATAATAACCACAATTTCATACCTTACCCCTCCATGGAAAAATTATTACAATTCTATAGCATATAGCGTTCATTTTGGCTTTTCCTTGGCGTAGTGCGAGCGTGACCGCGCGGTCACGAGCCGCCGACTCCCGCCGACCGGAGTTCGTGAAGTAATCGCGTTCCTACAGCGACGGTACAAACGGCAAAATTGTAAGGTACGTCGCGGTCGCCCGCCGCGAGCTGTACATACGCGCACCGCTCCGGTTATTGCAAACTTAGATAATAAAATTGTTAATGTGTCGATCACATCGTATAACATATATTGTAGTATCTAAGTGTTTAGATGGTTTAACAGAGTAATGTATGTTACGTAGGTTGAAACAGTGGCGACGTATCGCCGGCGTGTTGACCCGCTTGTGGGACCAAATTTGCGTAGTCGCAAATCCATATCGGTGTAAAAGTTGTTGTCATTTTTGATGTACAATTATGAAATTTTACCACTAGGAGTGGACCGTTTTTCGATTGTTGTTAGATAGACGAATTGTTGACACGATGGCCGCCGGACTGTGAGCTCAAACTTGCGACTTAATTTGTAGAAATTAATCATCGAGTGCCTTCGAGCAGTTGTCTTCTTAGTTAATTCACCATCCATATTAAAATATGTCTATTTACTGTATAATTGTTTTATTGTCATTCATGAGGAAGAATAATTTTAACAATTTCTCAAGTAAACACGATGATGATGTCATTTTAGCATGTTGTGATCCCTCTCATTTGTAAAAATAAATTATTGTGATACAAACATTGTTTCTTATTTTAACTTTCCTCGACCAAATATTCAACATGAATAAATAACGAAAACGAAACCGATTAGATTGTTTTATGAGCAACAAATTGAGTTACTACAGTAGATGTGAACTAAACTTCACTCATATTCTAGCAAAGAATCAACCGTGTGTTCTATGTTCATGTTTTACGGTGGTATAATGCGAAATGTGCTACTAAGTACATATGCGTACCTGTTGTTTGTTATTACAGTTGTGGCTGTTCCGTAAATAAATAAATAAACAGTTTATTGCCACACAAGCGTCACAATACATTAAACTAACACCATGTAAGTTAACCTTGTACAAGAAGTTACATGGTCATAGTTAATCAGCCAAGAATAAATACACAAGGCCAAAGGCCAACACCCAGGATCTCTATTTAGACGTCTGCTTTTTATGCGATAAAAGGTAATCTTTGTTGCAACTTGTGACAATATACTTCATATTTCATTAAGATCTGCAGTCGTGAAGAAGCAACAAACCCCCTATATATAATTTATATACGGGGGTAACGATAGACTCAATTGATTGAACTGAAAGTTGCAAACAATCCGTTGCCTATATGCATCAACAGCACCCCTTACTGAGCTGCCATGTGATTCTCTTGGTACAATAAGAACTAAGATATGCCCCCGTGTGAAATAATCCAGGGCCATTTCTAATACTCCTCCGATATGGTCCCTGAATTTCAGGTTGTATGATCTACACTGAAATTTGATTATTTATATTGAACTAGAGACCACAAATAACAACACATTTATGAGAACATTGTATTATATTTAGTATATTTATTTATTACATTTTGATCAGTATGGTATTCAACTATGTTCATATTGAATGATTTAATAGAAAAAAAAAATTACATAATTCCATTGTCCACGTTGTTCATGATAAATGTAATACATAATACAATATAAGTTGTCATATGCGTTATGCATTGTTTGTTTATAAAAACATAGGAAATTAAACGCGCTACAGAATAATAACTGAGTGTAGACCTACCTACCTTTACATTATAAAAAAAAATATTTCTAACTAAACAGCGATATGCGTTCTAAAAACAAAACACTAACCATTCCTAGTATAATACTACATATAAAAAAGAAAATAATATAAAACTACATAAAAAAAGGAAACCAATTTGACTAGATTTTCTGTTATAGCTGCTTTTATTTAGTGAAAGATTTTTGACACTAATACATAGTTACACACTGTAAACTACAAATTTTAAAATATCAAAGCGTATATGGATTCTAATAAAAATAATAGATAGAGCGAGTCAAATTGAGTTATCGTATAAATAGATGGCAGTGTTGTTTAGTTTGTCTATTAAATTATAAACTAGTCGCACATACCCGAGTAATTAACATAGTCAAGTCGAAATAATATTAAGTAGTTTATACACATACACATACTGTGTGCACAAGGCCGGGTGCACCACGTTGGGACCCCTAGTGCCCAAAGGCAATGCAAGTCTCCTATTAAAATAAAGTATTTGAGAAAGGAATTTTATATATTTTTTTTTATTTTATATCTATTTCACAAATGGGCGAAAGAACGAGACTTTTTGTTAAGATTTGTTTATCATGGAATACGCTATATTATTCTACTATTCGATATTAGATGGTCTTGCTCTCTAAGTAAAATATACTTCAAGAAATGACAGCATGCAGTATCATCAGTAAGGTTACAAATTTACAATAAAATTTCCATTATGAAACATCTTGAAATACCTCAGAAGACAAGAACTTCATAAGTTGCTGTAGAAAATATGTGCATATAAAGGGTAGTACCCTATATATTTTTAATTTATTTTATGCATGCTAAGGACTTTTAATCGATGTGGGGCCTGTAGGTAGTTGCCTATTTTGCCTAATGATTAATCCGGACCTGTGCGTGCCTAAAATATACGCAGAGAAATTACACAATACCATACAAAGGATTATACATATCACTTATAATACTCACTTATTAAGTCATGAATACATGGGTCTCTAACTTCTTACTTTTCCAAAACAACATGCCAACATAACATGGATGACTTTAAAAAAATCTTAACATTTGTAACTTTTTGTTTCATTTTTAGGTTCTTAATTTAACTTAATAGGTACGTTTATTTAAAGATTTAAATGATTTCATACGCATATTGTCCGGATTTCCAATCTTATGTGTATACACAGCCTTAGTTACAGTAATAAAACTTTTGAATAATTTGTTTTTGAACTATAAAGGAATATATATCCCATTTGTATAAAATGTTGGTTTAAAAGCTTTTAAACTGTGCACTTTCAAAGCTTTTACTACCGTCAAATTACGTTTTTAACATTCAGTTCTCCGCGCAGATCACGTATGAGACCGATACATATTTTAATACATTAATGAACCTCTCATTTATAAATTACATTACACATTCTCTTATAATAATTATTATTCTCGTAATACAATATTGGCAGTAGAATAGTTATTTTATACACTACACGCTTAATAATAAACTGTTTTATGTAAAATGGAAAATAGACTACGCAATTTAATTTAGTAATAACTTACGTCAATTCACACAGCGCCATCTAGTCCCAGGTTAAGCAGAGCTTATGCTGTAGGAACTAGATAACTGTTAGAAATACATAGATATATGCATAGATCTAGTGCTTGCTTATTTTATTGAATTCGCAGCCTAGGCACGTCAGCGACAAGAATTGCAGGATACTCTTAGGAGCGATGGTTTTTATCTCCTTATGATATAGTGTCTACTTTCCAAAGCAGATGTTTCACATAAGTGAGCTACAATCACATAGGGTGTGCATTTACTCTTCCATTTAACAAAATCTGCAAATCTTTATCATCGATGGAAATGACTCTATTCAATATTTTACCACTATAGAATCTCAAAATATTGGGCACTATTATAGTAGGTAATAAATATGATGTGAAACATTATTTTTCCTTCTTCTTTTGGCAAGAGGCTAGTGTTGTTTATTATGCCACTAACAAACAGGAAACGGGATGGGATAATGGAAAGGAACGGGTTACATTTTGGATATATTCGGAACTAGTCATCATAGGATTAGGATGAGCTAATTGGCATACAATGGATGTAGGAAAAGGAATTTCTAATGAGATGAAATGAGTGACTCTATATGAAACATACTTAAATTGGTGTCTAACACGTTTTAAGTCTTATATTTTTTTATATCTACACACACACACCCAAGGCATTCTATCAAAAGGCTATCAAGCACTCTCATAAGATTGATATGAACACTGCTATCTAATATTACTAGAAATTAATAATTATTTATTCATTTGCTCATTGAATTGCCCGTGTTTAGAGACATTCCTCATGGATAAACGGAGCTAAACAATTTGCGGTATAATTAGTAAATAAAAATATATCCAAAGCAAAAAAATCATACATTTACAGAAATCTCATAGAGAGAGCAGACAGCTTTATTTTATTCTTTCTAGCGCATTATTGTTGATCCATGAGAAACGTTTTCAAAGAAGAGCGAATATAATATTGTTGTATTATAATTTATTTTACATGTTCTAGACAGAAAATAAATTATATTAAAACATATTTTTGATACAATCTAGTAGTTAACTTCACTACACAGTAACTATAAGTTTCATTTCTTCGAACACGTTTTCATTTTGGCTCATATTATACAATATAAAAATCACGCGTCTTAGTAATATAATAATCAACGACATAAATCTTTCCAAATAATGTTCACACTTGTGACTATAGGCAAATCAGCTTGAAGAGGTTTTTGCGTAAATAGTAGACTAATAGTATTGTAATACAGACAGTTATTAAACCGGAATAAACCAGTTTCCGCTAACTAACACGTGCACGGTCCGCATCCGTTACTTGCAAGTAGCGTCAGAAAAGTCACGCCGTTCTGTTCTTTATTAATAAACTCTTTATTGCACCAAACATTTTACACATGAATTCCACTTACAAGAGATATTGATGTACGAAAGGTGGTCTTATCAAGTAAGCCATCATTAATTAATTAGTTCATTGTTTTAATATATTAATAAATTCAGGATTAAATAACAATATTATTTAATCCTGTTAATAAAATTGGTAATTATATTTCATACATGCAATAATAACCTAAACCGATCGCGACCGCGATCTTCAACGTTTTACAAATCAAGGGCCATTTTTTTTTATTTTATATTACACGTACTTATTACTTAATTGAGAGTGGACCTATGCTGTTGGCGGGCCGTAGAACACACATCGGCGGGCCGCGGATTGAAGACCCTTGACCTAAATTGTCCTAAACTAATATATTTTTACCATACACTATTACAAACGCAAAAACGTCTGTAAGTTGATTTGCCTGGACATGATACATGTAGGTCCACATTCATATTGCAAACTTAGGTCTTGACTGTCTCAAGTTTGATAATACCATATTGTTTAGATATGAGTGTACAACCTATTCATTTAAACCAAACAAATACCCAGCCAATGGTTTAGAAAATATAAATGCCATGTTAATTTCTAAATCATAAAAAGAATTTCCTTCCAAACCAAAATATACAAATAAGTTAACATGAAATAGTCTAATTAAGAATCTAATTTCGATTCAAAGTTAATTATGCATTATTTTATATTACAATCAGTCAATATGTGATGTAATTATATCACCACAGTATAAGTTAAGATACTGTTAGACTGTTTTGAGATCAGATGTTTAAGTTAGTTTTTATGTAAGACGATTGCTAATAATTCTACTGTTGCTTGCTTGGCGATTGAAATAGAATAGACTTGAGGTACCCCGCAGACCAGATTTTTTTTTCAGACTGCTCTAATGCTGTTGGCCGTAGCTGGCCTTTACAGTTTCACCGGACGATAGGGGGTGAGTGCAGATGATACTCCAAAATGCAGGTCTTATGGAGCGGCTGAAGACCAACTCCAGCCTGACGGATACGACTTTTAGTCTGAGGGCACCACTACGGGTTCGAACCTCGGCTCAGGCCGTCGTAATTTCGATCCCCGTTTGAGTAATAAATACAAGATTGGAACCTATAAATTTTAATGCAATTTTTTTTCTTTGTTACAATCATGCCACCGTTGATGGTAAGCGATTACAGGCATGTATATACAACACTGCAGGCATCACATTATCATGTAACAGCCGTACTACTGGGTTGCCATTCTAGAAGAATAAGATATCATTACTTTCATACAGTAACTGCTTAAGCATCCGGCGGTTGGGCGGCTAAAATAGGTTAGACTCAAGTTTGGTACCTTTCATAAACTTTTTACAATCCATCTCTCATAAATAATATTTAAGAATTGTTAGCAACTGCGTCATATAATATAGGAGCGTATGATATTAGCTAATATGTTCATATTGTGTATGTAATGTAAAGGAAACCATATACAGAAACTTATTTAAGAACAGTCCAAATCAGGTTTCATACCGTTCTTAAATAAGTTTCTGTAAGTTAAATAAGTTTCTGATTTGTACCGTTCTTAAAGAAGTAGTGTAAGTACAGGCAAAACAACTCAAAGACAGTTTTGCATTTGTAGTAGTGTTATACAGACAGTAAGTAAAACCGGAATAGATCAGCTAGTGCTAGTCAACAAGTGCATCATACTGTCGCATGATCGCATCAGTCTCTTGTTATGTTTTTGCGTTAGAAACAGAATAGAATAGAAATAATATTTCTTCAAATTAACTTAATATAAGCACTTTTGAATAGTCATATTTTTTTATTCTATTCTCATTTGGAACGCATACCCATCACAAGAAAAATAAGCGAGAAACTTGCGTTGATAATGTCAAAGATTTCGTTTTTTACTTATTTCGTAATAACGAGTTAGTCATATCATTTATTATATAAGACTGTTATTATTTTTTAAGGATACTGCAGTTAAAGAATTTCACTATTAAACATTATATTCAATATATGCAATAACTACCCACTCATAAAAATAATAAAAACTAATATATAAAATATTTGTCATTATTTATCTACTGACCGTACACTACTACAAACGCAAAAACGTCTTCAAGTTGATTCACCTGTAACTAGTCTTAAGATGACGTAGCTGACGTTCTATGCTTAACGTACCGTCGACAACCAATGATATGAGATCTATATTTAACGTACATTCTACCAGTAACATGACGTTTATATCCGAGGTACAGTTTGTCACCAGTGAGACGTCCGTCCGCGACGCACCGTCCATTAACAGTATTTCGACGTCCATATCTGACGTAATGTCGATAAGTATGTCCGTAGCCGACGCAACGATAACGATTAGTTATATCACAATACCCGTGTATGGCATACCGTCGATTAGTTACAGGACAACGTCGGTAAGTGATTCGTCGGCCATCACTAGTGACACGTGGGTCCGTGACGTCACGTCGCTGAATATGACGCCGTCAGTGGCCGTTGACGACGCCGTTAGTCTGCTTGATGTCGTTCAACTGTTCCGAATATTCAGAGTACATTCGTTGCCATCGCAACTGCCGTACGAGGAGCGAGAGCATCTCTTCTAATAAATCGTGTTTCTTTATGCCCTGTAAAATAATACAAATTATATCTAATATTAACTGAAGAAGTGACATACATATGAATTAATATTATAATATTGTTATAAAATTGACTTCGGTAGACGGTAGACAATCTACCAGTCAGTCAAACAATCAATCTGCTTTCGGCCCGGCCAGTAGTTATCCTTCATAAAGGTCTTTCTTTGGCAGCCTCGGTGGTCTAGCGGTTTAGTATACCACTTTACATACGAAGATCGGGGGTTCTATTGCAAACATTTATATTCATGAGTATAATTATGTGTATCAGTCTGGGTGTTCTATATATATTAAAAATAATCTAAGTATTTATATCAGTTGTCTAGTACCCAGAACACAACCTTTGCTGGCCGTGGGACTAGATGACGCTGTGTTAATTGTCCAGGATTTTTTTTTCTTTAGAACAATATGTACTTACCAGCACTGTAGATTGCCACTTTTTGGGCGTAGATGTACAATGGCTGGGCCCGAGCATGTCGTCCAAAATATACCTCAGTTGGTCCTCTGTGCCTGTTTACAATAATAATAGTCATTTATTTATTAGTAACTATTTTGGGTACATTACAAGATGTTATGGTAAATATGACCCCTATAAATCTACTTATACTTACCAATACTTGTTTGACTGTAGGATGATTTTATTATCTTCTAAAATATTGCACCCCTTACAAAAACAATGAAGTAGTAATCTTCGCTAATATAGATGAACAGGGGGAAAGAGGAAAAAATTCCGAAGCTGCGAAAATCCAAGATGGCGGACAAACGGCCAACAGCACCCAGTGTACAATAAAACGAGAGTGGTATATATTCATCATTTCACAGTGGACAATCATAGAGTGTGAAATGATTTCTGTAGTTTAATTAATTAACTATCCTAATCTTAGGTAGCTAATAGTCGGAGATCCGTGGATAACCTTATTCACCCAGAATATGGCGTAAAAATAAAATCCAAGATGGCGGAGAGAGTGTTGTTAATAACCGATTATTAGTATATTAGGTTGTTATAGTTACCGTGCGAGACGAGGTGCGTGAACAGCGACGTGAGCCAGTGGCGGTAGTCGTGCGCCAGCTGCAGGTGCAGGCTGGCCGCCGTCTGCGACTCCAGCCAGCTGCGGGTGCACTCCGCGCTGTAGCTGTTATACGTCACATTCATTATTAGGTGCACTAATTATTAAATATTTTATGTATTTGGATGGACACACACGGTGTTGACTTACCAGGTGGTAAGTGGTATGCGTCGCCTATTTTAATTATTTTGGGCAAATTATGGCCATAATTAACAGACGTAGAAATAAATTAACTATAACTTCTAGATAGCATGCCGCGGCGGACGGTCGGCGGCAGGGCGGGGGCGCGGGGCGGGCGGGTTGGTAACATATAAGAGAGGGCGGGGGCGCGGGGCGGGCGGGTCCTGGCTACGTACCTGGCGGGCCTGGAGGCGGGCGGCGCTCGCTCGCGGCGGACGGTGGGCGGCGGCAGGGCGGGGGCGCGGGGCGGGCGGGTCCTGGCTACGTACCTGGCGGGCCTGGAGGCGGGCGGCGCTCGCTCGCGGCGGACGGTGGGCGGCGGCAGGGCGGGGGCGCGGGGCGGGCGGGTCCTGGCTACGTACCTGGCGGGCCTGGAGGCGGGCGGCGCTCGCTCGCGGCGGACGGTGGGCGGCGGCAGGGCGGGGGCGCGGGGCGGGCGGGCCGCCAGTCGTCCGCCGGCTCTCCACACTGGGTCGCCGGAGTCAGTCCACACCACCCTGATGGAGGATCATTACTGATGTTACAGATCATTAAAAATGCCATGCCTAGACCCACGGATTAAAACAATAGTTGAGTGGCGTCAACTATTGTTTTCACTCGAGGATCTTGGCATTTAGACTTTGTCAAATCTAGATATAATAGTAATTATACTAACTTTCCACTGCAGTAGTTGCAGAGCCACAAACAATCATCAAATAACGGTTTTCAAGACGAGGTAAACTAACATTAGTTAAAATAGAATGATAAAAGCTATAACTTACCATGCATATAACTTTTTGCTATAGATGTAAGTTTTGCCGTTACTGAGGGAGATCATCGGATTACCGTCCTCCAATAGAGAGCAATTCGTTACTGTCACTGGAAAAATATAACACGATATTAAGGAATATTATACAACACTATTTGAAACGAAATGGTGACCCCATTTTAGACATAACATACAGTAACAACAAAAAATCTTATTTAAATGAGACTTAATACATTAAAAGAGTATATTTCCTAAGACGATACTGTTCGAAATGGTCACTGCTGGCAGCCGGCCAGCAGTGAGCTGCGAGTGGAGAGTGGAGGTTACCCTTATGCGCGAGTAGGTTCCTGAAGCTGAGCGGGCGCAGCAGGCAGGCGGCCGTGGTCAGGTCCCACACGGCCAGCTCGGCAGACGTCGTCACCGCCGTCAGCCGGTCCCCGCACAGAGACAGCTTCACCGCTTGAGACATCAGCGCTGGAATACACATTCACGCATTTAGTATCCATGTGAATTGATCTGATGTGAAATGAAGGAGAATTATTATAGTCATAAAATATATAAATAAAGTAAAGGTAGTTACCGATGGGCGGCAGCGCGCGCGCGACGTTCCGCGAGTGCGGCCTGAGGCGCCACGCGTGCAGCTGCCCGTCCGCGAGTGTATACATATATAAATAAAGTAAAGGTAGTTACCGATGGGCGGCGCGCGCGCGCGCCGTTCCGCGAGTGTATACATATATAAATAAAGTAAAGGTAGTTACCGATGGGCGGCGCGCGCGCGCGCGTTCCGCGAGTGTATACATATATAAATAAAGTAAAGGTAGTTACCGATGGGCGGCAGCGCGCGCGCGACGTTCCGCGAGTGCGGCCTGAGGCGCCACGCGTGCAGCTGCCCGTCCGCGAGTGTATACATATATAAATAAAGTAAAGGTAGTTACCGATGGGCGGCAGCGCGCGCGCGACGTTCCGCGAGTGCGGCCTGAGGCGCCACGCGTGCAGCTGCCCGTCCGCGCACGTGACGCACGCCCAGCGCGCGTCGCACGACACGCACGTCACCGGCGAGCCTGCACCAGCACCGCCACTCATTACTCATACTTATTACATTAATACAGGTCAATGTACTCAGTAGTGTACGGTCAGTAGATAAATGAATACATAAATACTTTGTACATTTTTTTTTATTATTTTGACAGGCACGTCACCGCCGGTCATGCTACGAGTACCACGACTCATTACTGATACTTATTACACTATTACATTAATTATACAAGCACAACCACCCAGATTAAAGGCTAAATGCGGAGAATAGAGTTCATATTACATTATATTCATACAGTTCAATGTACTTAGGCACTGTAATAGTACCTGGTCAGTAGATAAATTAATACACAACTACTTTGTATATATTTTTTCTTATTTTGACAGGCACGTCACTGCCAAGCATACCACGAGTACCACGACTCATTACTCGTACTTATTACACTATTAAATTATTTATACACGCACAACGGGTACGGATGAAACGTTAAATCTGGAGAGTACAGTTCATATTACATTAATACAGTTCAATGTACTTAGGCATGATTCTAATAGTGTACGGTCAGTAGATAAATTAATACACAACTACTTTGTACATTTGTTTTCTTATCTTTCTATGTATGTATATATATTTTAATCGTGTATTTATTTAATTAACTTACAGTAATAAAGCAACAAATGATCAAATTACTTAGAAAAGGCCGGCGTGAAACTTCTAAACCTAGTTATAAGGGACGTAACACAAGCAAGTAGGTATATTCCGGTTTTAGTGTCAACATGTATTACACTACTACAAACGTTTTCGCGTTTGTTTTACTTGTTTTGTAACTGAACTGTAATGATAATGATAGGAAACTATTTCTTGAGTAAATGATAAAGTGCACTATATGATTAAATTAACTTTGACTTTAGCGTTGACAATAAGACTTACCTAGATATGTTTCCCAAACTGGATCATTTGATGCAGAGTTGTTGGGTAACAGCTGCAACCTCGAGAGCGTGCCGTAGTACGTGTTGAACGCCTTATTAACCACCTGTTTATCAATAATTATAGTTATATAGTGTACATAAATGTATCATGCAATTCTATTGATATAGTCCATCATTTTGGCCTCACTTTATGTTCTTTCTTTTCTTCTCTACTAGCTGTGCCTGCGGTTTCACCCGCGTCAATTTTATAACCTGAATTATATATTATTCTGATGTATAACATATATTACTGTAAAGATTAATCAAAATCCGTTCAGTATTTTTGCGTGAAATAGCAACATACATCGATCCACACTCACAAACTTTCGCGTTTAATATTAATGAGATCTAAGCATAAACTAGTTGCATTTCATTAGTATTAATTGAAAATGCAAATATTGCGATCGATTGAAATCTATCTAAGTTACTAGAAACTACCTGCAGCCTGAGCGAGCCGGCGGCGCGAACTATGGGCCCGGCAGCGCCGAGCGTGGGCGCGGGCAGGGCCGGGCCGGGCCCCGCGGACGCGGCGGGCCCCGCTGGCCCCGCGGGCCCCGGCGCGGGCGCGGGGGAGACGCAGGCTCGCTTGGCGTGCACCTCTCCGGCGCGGGGCCCCGGCAGCGTCGCCGCAGACCGCTTGCGCAACCTCTGATCCAGCCCGCTGTCGGGTACCACACCGATTACCGAGACTAGCAAATTACTAAGGTATGTCTCTTAAGTCCACCCCGTGGACTATTAAATAGGAGTTTACTAGAATCTTTCGTATTTTTTTTAATATTAAGAGTTCTTGCGAACTGTCGCTGTCCGAATGTACCATTAAATATATACGGACAATAATAAAAGTTGCAATAAAATGTATGGCTCAAATGTACTTTATTTTTTACAGTACTTACTAACATATAGCCGCGTCAAAATACAAGTAATATTATTACAATATGTCTTAGTGTTTTCAAAGTTCTTGATAAACAGCAGGTTATCACTTACCACCAGATGGGCCATAAGCTTGTTTACCGATCCATATATAAAAAGAACAAGAGGCTTCATAAGATATAAGGATGTCGTCCTTATGTCTTAATACATGAAGACTCACTTTCAATCAGATGGGCCATCAGCATGTATGCCTTTTTACACAGCGCCATCTAGTTCCAAGCTAAGCGGAGCGTGTGTTATGGATAATAAACAACTGATATAAACACATTTTTCTTGTAAATACATACTTGATATACATAAAAAACACCCAGACTGTTACAAACAATCATACTCATGAATACAAATGTTTATATCATACGAGGAAAAGAACTCTATACTCGATGCAAAATCTCTACAGCACTGAGATCGTCAATCGCTTTATGAAAACAGTCCCGGAAAAAAGTTGGTATAAAGATGTATACAACTAACTTCTCATTGAGACGGGAGTTGCCCTGCGAGGTGTTGATTGCGTGGTTACTGACGTTTGGATGTATAACGATATCATCGCGAACCTCCACACGGATCCGTGACTTGCTCTGTGATGATGTGCTGAAGCAGTTCTCAGACCCGCCCGGCTGGGATCCTAACGACTCGCTGTCAATTGAAGAAGAATTCCAAATTATATATACTGCTTTATTTGAATATATAGCTGTATACAGCGACAAATAACGTGAAATACAAATCTTGATTATCACAGATAATGTAGTTTTTTTTAAAGTGTCTGGTATAAGCAGTTTTAAAGAGTCATATTTTTTTTCAACGAATCCTTCGGAACGCCCTCTCATCACAAGAAGATGAAAAAAAACTTGCGTGTTTTTTAAATATAAGTTGTTCTAAATAAATACACACTAACAAGGATTATAGGCATGTCTAAGGTCAAAATATAATCGTATATCTTCTCACTTGGCGTCTGCTTGTGTGAGCGGAATGAAGACAGGGGTGATGCGCCGCTTGCCATCTGAGGTTCGAGTCTCGATCTGCCTGTCTATGGGCCGCAGCGGCGAGCCACACGCGGTCGACACCGGCGACGCTGACTGCGGGGCCGTTATAGACTTCGCCATCTACGGACATTATTAATACTAGTTAATAGGATTTTAACACGAACAATGTTATTCGACTAAAGTCTGGCCGCTCAGTGTGTTTCTCACCGGTTGGGATCGAATGGGTGATGTAACTTTGAACTGACATACAATTTACTGCAAAATTTTAAATATATTTTATTTGCCTTATTAACGAGCAATCATTATCTTTATTTATTTAATTAATTTATAAATTGAATGTTCTTGACATTTGACATATAATACTGAGTCTAGTAGTCTAGTATTAATCATATTAAATTTTTAAAAAATCTTTATTATTCAATTATATCTTCATTAAAAAATAGATAAAATAACATATTTTTAATTACATTTACTTAACTAGTGTGAATGGGAAAATATTGTCCACAGTACCTGTGACTTGTCGCTCTTGGGTGTAGTATCTTCTTTAGCAGCTTCTTTCTTTGCCTCCTGCTTCTCCCTCGCGAGCATGATCTCGGGGCACTCCACCAGGAGATTAGTAGACAGGTCTCCTCCAGACTCGTTGGCCAGACATTTGCCGTAGATTTTCTCATAGAACGCATTCTGTACAGTTAAGCCAAGTTACATACAAATAGCGGGCCGCCCCGGCTTCGTACGGGTAATTAATATAAAATTCTAAACTTATTAATTTTTATGCACACATATATACCCTTGCTTTGCTTCCTTTCGATACCCTTCGATATTGATGTCCTCTATAAAACTGTAGTTCATCACTTTGCTCTACTGTCAATAATTTACGCAGCGTACGGGATTATTATTTTAGTTTTCTCACACGTTGGGTCACGCCCTGACATTTGTGAAAATATTCTATAGTCTATATTCATCAGGGATAATATAGGATTCTAATGGTAAAATATTTTTTCAAATTATTCCAATTGTTTCGAAGCCTATTGTTTCATTGCAAACAAACTAACAATAAAAATCTTTCCTCTGTATAATATTAGTACTAATACTTCGTTTCAAGTCATCTGCGTAGTCTCACCTATTTCAGCCGCTAAACAACTTGCTTTCTAAGATGAGTTACGATTTAAAAGAGGAATATGTCTAAGAAATTCTCCACATTTCAAAACGTAAATAACACAATCACACAGTGCCATCTAGCCCTAGTTCCAAGCTAATCAGAGTTTACTATGAGTAGTAGATAACTGAGTATTAGTTTAATAGCCAATATGTTTTTCCTTCTAATAATCTTAAAATTATAATACAACAACTAGATAGAAATAATAAAAAAACTTTACATACCTTTTCATCCATTGTGAGGGGTGTGCCAATTTCTTTGTTTGTGAATTGAATACAAGCCACTGTACCATCTGAGCTGCAAGCCAGAAGGTTCAACCCTGAAAAGTAAGAAAAAGAATATAAAAACATAATAAATACATTTATCTGAATGGAATAAATAACTTGCCATAAAAAGCTTATTCGTGGAGATACTTCTTGAGAGATATATGTATTGGAAATTACACTACACATTACCTTACCCCCGATGGTCGCGTGTACGATTTCGCGCATCATACAAACGACGACTAAGATACACACATAATGTGCCAACACATTTGCCAAAAAGAGAAGGAAGCATTATGTTGTCTCTACCGCACACTGCTGGCGTCATGCGGGCATTAAGCTGTAACGGCGAGTGAGAACAGTGGTGTGTGTTTGAGAGCTGATAATTAGGAGTACAACATGTATAAGGAACAATCTATGTCATAGATAATACTGTCACTAAGAACTGTTCAAGTATGTCATAAGCATCGGTAGTTAACTAAAGAATTCATATAACGTAATCAACAACAACTATATGACGATATAGTGACAGCTTGAATGACGAAGCATGGTGCATGATAAACTATATATATGATAATGGCAGGCACAGAATACCAGCGCCGTGACAGTTAGCTGTCACGGCATATGCTGAGTGTCAGCCATGTTGCCAACCATATTTAGAAATAATATAAGATAAATTATTATTGTAATTGTTCTAAGTGTGTATGTATGTATGTATATATGTATATGTAAAAATGGTTGACAATAAATGTTTTTCTTTCTTTCTTCTTTCTTTCTATAGTACAAGTGCAGTACTAACCGTCGGAACTCCAAGAGAGATCCAGCACGCTGTCGGTGAAGAGGTCATGTACAACGACCAGAGGCCGTTTGAGAGACGTAAGCCAGATAGAGAGCGCACGATCGCGGGAACCAACCGCCGCGCAGCAACACTTCTTGCCTTCTTTGACGAATATGTTGTTATTGAACCTCTGTAAATAGGGGCGAAGGAGATTGTCATTAATATTTATTTATTTATTTATTTTTCCACACTTACATCTATTTTTACAGGTCTTAGCCTAATACAATAGTGCAGCAAACATTATTTTTTAAATTAATTATAACTTATAATTATTTATTAAGCGATCTTCGTGAACTCATTCAGAGAACAAGAAAATAGATCTATTTGCTCCGTTATATGATTCAATGTACGCAGTGCTCTTGTGACCGGTGCTTTGCCTAGTAAGTGTGTGGCCCCGCGCGGCATAAAGCCAGCAGTTGCAGGTCGACGGCGACACCATGCTTTTGTAATATTTATCCGGAACACAGAACTCCACACAACTCAACACCTGGCTATTGTTAATTTTACCCCTAATCAATTGAAATAAATATAACACTAGGCATAACTCTCTCCGCACCCGCAATTCGTTGTACCCTACCATACCTAATACAAACAGATTAGGATACATTAGCGGGTAGAAAGGGTATACTCCATATTTCTTTAAATATATAAACCTAATAAATTTATTTTGAATGCGTTCCAACATAGATATATTTAGCTTCATGTGGAGCCCAAATGACTGCATTATTTTCTAGGTGACTTCTAACTAGAGCATTATATAATGAACAGATCGCTGTAATATTAGTAAAATTAACTGATCGACGAAGTACAAACCCTAAATTTCTATATGCCTTCTTACAAATACTAACTATGTGATCCCTGAATTTCAGATCGGCGGTAAATTTAACACCTAAATCCTTTACTTCTGTTACTCTTTTTAACTTTAACGAGTCAATTTCATAGCCATGATGAATTGGGTTATATATATATGTAAAAGTATATTGTCATATATACAACGATGTATTAATAGTATAGTTTATTAAGTTTACTCCATGCAACCAAAACTATTTATATCCCTTTGAAAAAGATCGCAATCGGCAGGGCTTCTGATCGATCGAAAAATTTTTAGATCGTCGGCGAATAGTAAGCAGCTCGAATTGGTAATAACCTCTGGTAAATCATTGACCATGATGATGAATTCCAGAGTACTGATACCAAACAAGTGACCTAATGGCTTACCGAAAATGACCTGACAAAATATGGTTCAGACTTGTATCCTGCGTACTCAACATACTGGCATCTGTCAGTCATGTAGCTTGATAGGAAGTGCAACATATGCGGAGTACATCCAACGCCAGCCAACTTCTTTAGCAATATGTCATTATCCACGACATCAAACGCCTATCCTAAAATCGAAATAAGCGACATCTACTTGCCCTATGTCCACTGCCGGTACGAGCTTTGTCATGTATATATTAGAATCAAATTACTCGTTGTTATATGGCCGGAAACCGTGTTGTGCTTCTGATAGTTGCGCCTTTACTTGATTATACATGGTCATTTGCAATGCGGACTCAAAAACCTTGGCAAGGGTTGACTGTATTGTTATCGGCCTGTATCCATCTACTACTCGAATGCAGCCATTTGGTTAGCCAGTCTAGTCACCATATCGATTCGGAATTCTCGCATCTCTTCTAAAACTTTACTTTCATTTTCTATCAACGATGTTTCCGCTTGATATCGATTACCCCGCGTAGTGTTGACATAATAACCGGGGGTAAAAGGTTGATTTATGATGCTTCCTCTGACTGGAGTATCTGAGTTGTCTCGCTTCGGGTTAGAACACACACATTCTGGACATACCCATTGATTTCTGTATTCCTGAGTTAGTGCTTCAAATGTCTCCAAGGACATAGCCAGATACTTTAGGTGAAATAACTTTTTACATGCTTCCCTTGAACACTCCATGTAAGAAATATCATAAATTATGGCCTCGCAGCCATTACACTTCGTCTCCATTTAATTGCACTTTAATTAATATTGATTATCCAAAAACACGTCCGTTCCGTACTATGACTACCGTCAAAAATTTACTTACGGACTTATAACCCCATTGCTAGCAATGTACCATATTAGTTGGACCTCCACTCGGTTCCCCCTGGAAACCACCATAAATCCTAGTGAATTTGTTACGATGGGCTAACTGACCTGACCTCACCTCCGCTGGTGCCCCTGGTATGGCTTTTGTAATTTTCTTTTAAACAGGTATGTATTCTATTCATTAATTAATACTTATTCTGACAGCCTCGGTGATCTAGCGATTGCACACCGTTTTAACAACTGATTTCAATAACAGATGTAAACACTTAGATATATATATCTATATCTATATACATATATAACTCAAAGGTGACTGACATAGTGACCTATCAACGCACAGCCCAAACCACTGGACGGATCGGGCTGAAATTTGGCATGCAGGTAGATATTATGACATAGGCATCCGCTAAGAAAGGATTTTGATTAATTCTACCCCCAAGGGGATAAAATAGGGGATGAAAATTCGTATGAAACTTCGTATGAAAATTAACGCGAGCGGCTAGTATTTTATAAATACTGACATAATATACATAGATACAAATAATCATAATCACGAATACAAATGTATCCGACGGATCGAATCTGTGCTGATCCAAACTAAAGCTATTGCTAACCGCTAGACCACCTAGATATATGAGAGAATTAGATACTGACCGCACAAGTGACAGCTTTCCGATGACCAACAAAATCCTTGTCGCAGCGCCAGCCATCCCGCTCCACTACTTGGGCGGTGGGGCCGCCGCCGTTCATCGCGTGCGCAGACAGTACGTACTGTCCGTCCGGCGACCAAGACAACCGCAACACGTGCGTCGTACCTGGAAATATTCAATAGGGCTATTAATATTATATTTACCTACTTATAATTATTTTTATAGGAAATTGTAATTACCTTAGAAGTTACTTAATACTTCTAAAGTCGTTTTAATTATAACTATTCATCATTATATAGTATAAAATAAAGTCACTGTCGCTGTCTGTCCGTCCCTATGTATGCTTAAATCTTTAAAACTACGCAACGGATTTTGAAGCGCTTTTTGTAATAGATAGAGTGATTCAAGAGGAAGGTTTATATTACATGTAGTCCCGGGCGAAGCCGGGGCGAGTAGTTAGTTTATTTATAAACTTTTTCTTGCATCAAACATCTAATACAAGAATTATACTGAAGAGAGATTAATACATAAAAGGTGGTCTTATCGTATGCAAGCAATCTCTTCTAGACAACCTTTGGGTAGAGAAAACGACAAAAAGTGGTAGGCATGTGAATAGCTAGCAAATATATATATGTAAAATATTATATATAAAATAAATATATACAACATGCAATAATAATATTGTATATACATATAAAGTAGGTATTTGAATACACAAAATCACATAATGTAAGTACAAAACAAGTGTGTCACATGTAAAGGAACGAGACAAGTAGCAAAAAAGTCAACAGAAGAGAAGAATTTACGTGGAGAGGTAATGGGATTAATTATCACTATTTAATAGATGAAACAACATCAACTAATGTAAAAATAACTTGGTCACCTCCACACTCCTCAAATGGTTCAGTGATCACAGTTTCTTGTGCCCAATCTGCAGTCTTCCATACTCTTAATGACTTGTCATCTGATTGGGATGCAATATATTTACCAACCTGCAACAAATAAAATAAATTTTATTAAATTCATTTCAGTACTGATACAATACGGATTAACCTAATGTAGGAACTTCTTATTTAAAATGCTGTTAACAGAACAGTTATATATTGTAAAAAGGGTTCCATTGTTACGGCATATTCTAATTGAGAGCGAATAAGACTTTGTATAAATATAAGTAAGTAGAAGGGCTTTTAAAATTAACACAGGTTCTCATAACATAACCATACATTTTATATGCTTTATTAATTAGTGGAGTAGTAGGTCGGTCCATCGTATGGGTGATCATCACGGGGTCTATTAACCCTACCCTGTAGAGTATTATTTCCACATTATTGGAGGCAGATGTTATCTGCCTTACGCCAGAGCGCCATTTGTCTCAACTGGCTGCTATTCTGGTAGACTTGTGGAGTGGATTACCTGCCGCTGCTTTCACTTGGTCGGCCCATCGTATGGGTGATCATCACGGGGTCTAGATCCGTGAACCCTACCCTGTAGTCTAGAGACCTGACTTGAAGCATCCCCTCCAGCGTCACTAGGGCACTGCAAAATCTTGCATATATAAAACATTGCTTTAATATTAATCTTTTAGTTTTATAAACATGGACAATTCACATAGCGCATCTGGTTCTAAGTTAAGTAAAGTAAGTTATGTGTGTTGGAACTAGACAATATATAAATACTTAAATACAATTTATTTGGTAAATACCTTTGTAAATTATATATGTAATATATATTAGAAAACACCGAATTTTAAACAGTCACTAACACATTATATACCTATATAATGTGTTAGTGACCGATTGTTTAAAATTTTCTGTATACCTTTTAACTTGTTATTTGTTTTAAAGAATTACCAAGTTTTTTATAATACTAACAAATCCTATAAAGATAATTAAATGACTTCAGCATACATCCAGCCGGTTTAATAATAACTCAAAAACATCTCACCGGATCCCAAGCAACACCCTTAACAAGACCAGTGTGTCCGCTCAGTACACAGACCATTTCCGGAAATTTCTCAGCATTCCATATTATTATGGTGTTGTCTACACTGCAGCTTGCTAACCATTTGTCCAATGGTGACCATGCCAAATCTAAGACATCACCTGAAAAAAAATAGACAGGTATATTAAAAAAATACAGAAAACAAGACTCCATGATGAAATAATAATACTAATAATGTTTCAGGACAATTCCCACAGTGCCACCCAGTCCCCAGCTAAGACTAGATGGCGCTGTGTTAATTATCCAGAGTTATTTATGTATTTATTTTATCAATAAACTAGAAAACAACCTGCATGGCCTCGAAGTGTCGACAGACATCTCCAGGTTTCAGCTTTATTATTACCAGGTGCACCAGCTAAAACACTCAGTCCCCAGACCATGACAAGTCGGTCATCACCTCCGGAAGCCAAATAACGACCCCCATTGCTCCATCTCACACAGTTTACACATGCTGGAAAAAAAAAGTATAAATTGTACATCAGTAACTCATTATGTTTCAAAGTGTGTGAGACTTGTGTGGTTCGAAGAGGACAATACAATTAATTAACATTATAATTGTATTTTATATAAATAATGAAATTTTTAAAATGAACAATTATGTTTTTATATAGATTTTGCATAGACATATTGTGCTCGCCCTTTTTAAAGTACCTAGATCTTCAGGGACAATAATTGAAGGATATTCTTAGGAGTGATGGTAGTTATCAGCTCAGGATAAAGTGTATACTTTCCAAAGGAGATATTTCAATAATTGTGTAACTTAATACAAATTTAAAAATATTATTTTATAGTATAACTAGCAATCCGCCCCGGCTTCACAGGGGTCCAATATATATTTTTTTAATCTAAATTTATTTTGGGGCGATTGTTTTTAAACATGTCAACCTTATTATTACAATCTAATCTTAACAATTCTTAAAAATTATGAACACAATCAAATAAATACCAACTGAGAGGAATCTATTTATTAAATTGCTTTTATCAGCGAACATAAACACAGCGCAATCTCAGTAGGTCCAATTTGCTTAACTTCTAAACTGTTCCACACTAACATATTTGGATATATAGATATAGACCTTCACAAATAATGCATTATTTTAGAAGAATTTTGATTACGATAAATAAAGTGAGTTAATCTTAAAAGATAGTTATCGCGGATTTTTCAATAGAACTTATTGTTGTGTAACTTTAATCGTTTATGCAGAGCACGCAACTGAAGCACTTAAAATGAATATTTTATGCCATATTATATATTGCTGCTCCGCTTCTATTGCATGTCGTGATGTTATATAGCCTATAGAACTCGGGGATAATTTACCTTGCTGACAGTAATGGATTTTTAAAAATCGGATCATCACAACTGGGATTACCCCGAACAAACAAACATACAAATATTACCTATTTATAATATTCGTACAGATTATATTTCAGTATACTATAATTCAATCCATACTGAATATTATAAATGGGAAAGTTTGTTTCCCCAACTGCGGAAAAAGGTTGAACACATTTTAATGAAATGCAATATCTGATACACACATTTATCTCTAAAAAAGGAGCTGAAGTCATAGTAACATTATATATAAAATTCTTGTCACAATGTTAGTTACCATACTCCTCCTCCTTGACCAATTTTGATGAAATTTTATGTCCATATTTTTTCATAACTATGGTGAGGTAAGTGATAAGGGTTGTTGACCCCTAATTTTTTTGTTTTGTCTACATAATATTTCATTATGATATAGCATTGAAAAATACATACAACCATAAATTTTCGTACTTCTAGCGTCAACCCTAATTTTTTAATAGTGATTTTAAATTATAGGCAAATATATATTTGCAGGGTCAGCTAATATTGTATAAAATTTTATTGCTTTGTAATAGGCATGATGACTGATTTTTAAAAAACATTCCAAGATGTTTTCACATTCTATCTTTGTACAAAATAAATCATATTTTTAAAAAATTTTAAGAATTTGATAGAAAAATACAATTTAGATTTCGCGAAAAAACGTTAGAATAGCAATGGCGTCGCCTATGACGTCAACCATTCGTAAACACTTGACAAGTGACAACTTATAGTAGAGTTATATGTGTGTTTGTTGAAAGTTTTTGAAGATTTAAGCGCAATAATCATTAATCCCAATGTGTATCAATGGTGTGCAGTCCCTCAATGTACTAATACAATAATAAAAACGCCAAAGAAGTTATTTAACTTACAAATAACGCGAAACAACTTTGTGAGAACTTATATAGTATAGTACTATATACATGTTTACATTTTCATTTCATTTCATTGACAACACTGATTTTGTTTACAAATGAGTAACCAAAATCGGTGTTCGATCTATCATGGTGGATTTATATGTTTGGCATTTTTATTTTTACTAAAATAAATATAATGTCGCTTGTAAACTAAAAATAAATATTTAAATATGTATCAGCCTATCATATAAAATTACATGAAATCCTGTTTTCGGACATTCTTAGATAGTGTCATCATGCCTATTTCATGAAAAGGCATATTTGCCATCAATATTGGCAATAATTAATCCATAATTCATGTAAAATATGAAATTCTGGCTAACAAAATAATTACTGATAACAATATCACTCATAGAATGTTATCATTACATAGAATAGGCAGTAACAACTAAAAATTATAGAGCAGTAAAACAATGTTGGGTAAAAGATTAATTTTTTATCATAAAATATAGGTATGTTCCTGGAAATTTATACATAATTTTTTTTATAAATATTTATATTATTTATGTGACTTATTATTATCTTGCGAGCTCCTCCTTCTCCTTGGAAATATATACAAGTAAAATTCAATTTTCCAATTTTTTTAAATAATTGTTGCAGGGATGCCAACCTTAGGACTATCTGTCATCATCATCATCATCATCGCAGCCCGGAAGACGTCCACTGCTGGACATAGGCCTATCTGTATCTTCATACAAATACGAGTTAAACATGCTTTGACTAGAACTTGGCAACTACAATGCCACAATCGAAATGGTGCATCACTGTAACTGCTGAGCTTACATGGTGAGTCAAGGCAGTCACTATATTGTGCACACTTTGTGACAAGTAGTAATTACATAGTGTTATGCACATGAACTGGATAGGGGAGTTAATGTACCTATATGGCAACAATTATCACTTACAAGGCAGGGCAATTATGACTTAATGGTATCAATTACTAGGTATATAAACAAATATGACAGTTGAATTTTTTTTCTTGATTTTCTGTAAATATTTTTTTTAATCTATGCTACAATTGAATTGGTTCTTAGACGTCAGTCAGTATAGCTCTTAAATGATAAAAATAAAACTAACCTAGATGGTTATCCATTTGACACAGCATTTTGGGGATATTGGGGTTCACCTCGACCGACTCATACAGCACCGAGCTGAGATTCCACACGACCACCCGGCCAGAGTCGCCGCCCTGTCCGCCGGTCGCGAACCGTTTTCCAGTGGGATGGATATCAACCGAAAATATTGGTTTATCTAAAATAAAATACATATTAATAACATATAAAATACTATTAGGAACAATTAAAATAGTAAATAAACTTTTTTAGTATACAACTATTTATATAAGTTTTATTTTAGGAGGGAAAATAAAAAGAAGAAATTACCATCGTGATTGACCCAACTGGGTTTTAAGAGCTTCATTTGTGTGATAGTTTAGCTATAATTATGTTCAAATTCTAATATAAAATAGTTTGTTGTAAATTATAATTTTATATAAACAGATAACACATTGAGACCCGCTTGACAAACATTTCAACTCTGTGACAGACAGTGCAAAGACATTGACAATAATATTCATCGTAGTTTTTACTGTAGTTTTATGACACAAGGCTATAAAATTGTTGTCCCCGACAAAGTGTAATAATCTGTTTCTTTTTAAATCCTCTATCCTAATTAAAACATATCACATTTATAAAGAAAATGAAACGTCATTGTATTTATAATTGTGTTTGAGTAAATAAGCATGAAACTGATAAACAAATGTCAATTAACTACTAGTGTCAGTGTCAAAACTGCAGGCTGTGCCATTATCCTTCTGCTGTGCCATGCCGTCACCTTGACAACATAGTACAAACAAGAGAAATTATAAAAAAAACTGAATAATTTTATTACTTGTGATTATAACTGCAATATTTGTTCTTGTTCTTGAAAAATATATATAAAAAGGCATGAGAGGTGCTAGTACGTTAATACCAGCCCGCTTTTTAACCCTTATTGGTCACCTGTGTGTGCTGGTGACTTTGCTATGGGAGAGCCATCAGACAGTTCGGCACTGCACACCCCGTCTCCACAACAACTATATTCCGATATATCACAGCCGGTGAGTGTAGCAACCCACTGTCTCTTTACCTTTGTAGTCTAAAATGTGTCTTTGTTTTATTATATACACTAGTTCTAAATTTGGAGCAAATTTTCAGTCATGATTCTGCAGAAATATTTTACGTTTGTGTGTATATTGAAGGTCATATGAAGAGTCGGATCGGCTATATAGTCGAGTATCCTCGGATCAGGTTTGCGCGATTTGCCGCAAGTATGGCGGTATGTAGGTTATGAGGACGGCGCAGGCCTAGACGAAGACCTAGACTCATCACGGCGACCTAAGTGTAAACGATTTTGGTCAGATGATTTGTTCATACAAAACTAATTTTCTGATGGTATGCCATTTACTGGTCCCATGGCTTCTGGAAAACCATCTGGGCCTTTCTGGTACATTGTCACCCGGGTCCAAATGTAAAAAATAAATGTAGACAGAAAGTTATTGATTAATTCAAAGACTATATTCTGATTACTTTATTTTAAGTCACCTATCCTTGTTGTTGCAACAACAGAGGTAAGAATACAAGGCAGACAGAGCTAAATATATATTGAGAAATAGAAATAATATTTATTGAAATAAACATAATATGTGTACTTTTTCAAAAGTACACATATAGTAGTAAATAGATACATTTTTTATTCTACCATTTATTCGGAAGGCAGACTCAGCACAAAAAGTATGAGGAAGAAACTTGTGTGTTGCTCTTTTAAATAAATGTTGTTTAGAATTACATTTTTAAGGATTTTGTGTTGCTAAATAGCAAAGTTGACTAGTTAGGCGATTAACAAAAGAAAAGACAGAGTAATAAATATCAGATTTAAAATTGTATTTCATTAATTAATCTAATAATTAATATACTAATAAAATGTATTGTTTAAAACAAACCTACGTAAGTATATTTAGATTAGATTGATTACAGTTTGTACTGGTTAAATGCAGTTAACAATGTTTTGATTTGCACTATCGCTCCTCATGTGCATTTGTAGTATGTTTGTGTTTGTAGGGCTGCACCAATAAGAATTAGTTTAATCATAATTATTTATTCAGATAACAGAGATCCAATTTGTTACTAACAATTGTACTTAGGCTATGTTAGTAGACCTAAAACTACATATTATCATTTAAGGGCCCCCATAACAATTTGAGTCCAAAAATAAAGTATTGGGCTGTCAAATTTATCGCACAGCATTTTTAGAATGCTGTTACTGCTGCTAGACAGTCTGTGCAATAGAAAGGAGATCCGTTTGCGGCTGATGGTATACAGGTCATCAGTAGATGCTGCTGCAAACATTGTGGATGCACTACAGAAGTGCAGCAAACGCAACAACATTCTTTAAAAAACTTTCAATCATGACTTATTAAACATTCATTTATTAAATGTCCTAGTATTTTTTTATTGATTCATAGAAAAGTATTTACAGAAAAAGTATGTATGTGTTTGTATCAGTTGTACCTGCAATAACACAAGCTCTACTTAGCTTGGGACTAGATTTTGCTGTGTGAATTGTCTAGGGTACTTATTTTATTACATTATTTATTAAATAACTTAGTGATTTTACAGTACAAATGTGACCTGACATATTTTATTCATTTATTTAACTTTATTTCCCATAGTAGCTGGCCTGTGTAACTTAGTCGACTTGTCATTTGAAATCCATTGAGTAGTTTTTGCGTGAAAAAGTAACAAACATCCATGTATTCTCACAAACTGTGGTTGTGTATGTTCAAGGGACTAAACAGAGCATGTGTTATGGGTACTTAACATCTGACAAAAATACTTAAATACTTTTTTTTAAAACACATTTCACATACATAGAAGACACCGACAGACAAATACGGACAATCATTCTCATGAAAGTTTCTACCGTGCGATGATCGAAACCGCGACCGTCGTAAATAAGGCAGTGTGCTATACCGCTAGACCATCGAGGCCGTCAAATAAGCCAATAAGGTTCCAGTAAAAATGCGTTTTCAGCTATATGATGAGTGTAAGAGGGGGCGCGGTGCATGTGACTTGACACCACGCTGCAATAACGCTGCGATTATCGCGACTGACCCCAATTCGTATTACTATGTAATATTATGTTGTCTGTGGTATTACTAACCACAGAATAACCATCTCTACATGTACTGTTATAGAATGTATAATCGCCTGATAGTACTTCCCAGATCTTTATCACCTGTCCTCATTATCGCTCTGAATGAATTCTAAGATCTACAATGAATGCATAAGAGCAAATATCGTAGAGGACACTGACTTCTGAAACACCGGTATTTCTTAGACCTACCTCAGAAGTCAGGGACTCCATAAATTATTTGTATAAAATATGTGAAATAAAATAAAATAATTATTATATTATTACATATATGTATCACTATTATGTATTATATTGTAACGTAATTTACTTATTATATTCACTTTGGAAATGGATCCTTAGTCTATTCCTCCAGCCCGTGTCTCCATTAGCTGCATAGTATACTGGCAGAGTGCAGTAGTTTACCATAAAAAGGAATTTATCATCACTGCACGCTTATCCTGACTGTAAAGAGCATGATAGAAGTAGTACAGCATAATAGAATACTAGAGAAGTAATAACACAATCATTTCTCACACTGCTTCGGTGGTCTAGCGTGTTAGCACACCCAGACCAATACAAACAATCACACTTATGAATACAAATATTTGTACTTTGCGAGCAATCGACCCAGCGATTATCGGAAGGTAAATGGTAGACTATAGAGGCCGTCAATTCCAAGAGAGGATGAAGGCATTACATCTTGGTCTATCGAAATGGGGGTAAGGGCACACGAGGCAATAATTTTATTTTTATTTATTAATTTATTTCGGATATGTATCCATATTATGTTAGTAAATTACAATTTTATTCATTCCATTCATATATTTATGCCTATTTCCACGTCCAGAAGCAATGAGTCCGCAGTACAGCGATATCCAGTGTCTCTGGAGCGGACAATCCGACATTTGGTATGGTGTTTAGGGATCATACATATAATATCGTAATGTCTTTAGTGCTATTAATGCTGAGGCTACAGATACCACTTACCATAAGGTGGCCCGTTAGATTATTTGCCATTCCATTATATAAAAAAATAAAAAAGATTTCATTTGCATTAAAATTGGGATGAAAAACTAAAATGTACTTTATTTTCCTATATCTATTGATTAAAATACAATACGATGCGTATAGGTAATGTCGGACCCCGAGTTCAAGGTGTAATAGACAGTTACACAGAAGTGACTGTGTTAGGTACTCATTTATGCGTTATTGGGTGTTAAGTCGAGTCGAGTGTTTTGTTCACATATAATTTATAGTAAAATGGTGCGACAACATGACGAGAAAAAGGTTAATAATATGTTTGTTTGCATGTTCTTGTTTGTGTTTTTTGGGTAATTGTTTTGTTTGTGTATATTTTTTTATTCTTCATTGCTCCAGGTATATAGAGTAATGAGTATAAAATATGGTTTTTATGTTTTGAGAATTCTCATTACTAATTTTTTATCTGACTCTGCTGGCGTCTGACTTATATTTTCAAAATATAATTCAAGGACTTTCAATATTTTAAATTATAATTATTGACTTTCTCATTTATTTTAAAATAATAGAAATTCTCGAAAAAGGATAAATGATACGTGTACAAGTGCATGTGTGTAACATTAAACTTCACAAAATATACATAGTTTATGTGTTATATGAAGACTACCGCCTTACTTCCGATGATCCCGGGTTCGATTCCTCGCACTATACAAACGTACGTATTCATACGTGTTTGTAACGGTCTGGGTAGACCGATACAAACATGTAGGTATATGTTGTAATAGATGATAATGGAATGGTGCACCCATCTAAACTAACGGTATACCCAGCCTGGGCACCAGTGGAGAATGATGATATGAACATGAGGTTAGCTCAGTTAGTCGATTGTGACAAACTTGCAGTCTATGTGTTATTTTAATGTATAAGTTAATGTATATTATTGTAAAGTTTAATTAAAATTCAGTAGTTTTTGAGTCAATCAGTTCAGTTTCAGTCAACACAGACATCCATCCATCTGTCAATCCACACTTAATATTGGTATGATTATTCTGAAACGAAATCATGTCGATTCGGTCAGGCAGGAGTCTATGTTTGTGAATAAAATGTGGGATTGTCTAGTAACGGCATGTGCATGATTTCAGATTGGTTGCGGGCTTCGCAACTTCAATAGCTCTATTGCTGTTGGAGCTGGCCACATTCGTGCTTGGGCTAACCATGTTCTCGCCAACTGTCTCATTAATTTGTATCCTTTATTAACCTTAGTTATAATGTAGCTAGACTGTAGTGTATAGTGCACCGACCATATATATAAAGGGGGAGGTGTAAAAATGGATTATTGGGAGGACCAACTAGTACTCTAGAGACCGGATATAGAGTGTATTTATTGGTACAAATTAAGCGTTATACATATGGTTTCTGCACTATACACTAGAAGACTTTATACAAAGTTGTCTGCGTCGATATTGCTGTCTCACTTATTTCTGCTGCCAGTGTGCTTAGTAGCCTGTGTTACGGTTTGAAGTGTAAGATATGTAGTGTAATAATTACAGGGTGCTGACGTTTTAGTCTTAATGGTCGACGTGACGACTGCTGTCCATGTATATAGGCGACGATTGCCATTTACCAAGTAGCTGTTAGCTTCTTTGTATTTTTCAATTGGGGCGTGTATTAATTTAACGCAGCAGAAGACGAGCTTACCGCGGCCTTTTGCATTAATTTGTTTCTCAATTATTCAATCACTATCAGAGACTTTTTTGAGGGATGATAATGCAATGGTGCACTCGCCTGCGCCAAAGGTGTATGCTGGCGGGGCACCAGTGGAGGATGATAAGATGAGTATGAGGTCAGGTTTGTTAGCCTTCGTAGCAAATTCACCAGGAATTTGACATGATGGTTTCCAAGGGAGCGTGGAGACACTTGATATTGTACACCACTAGCAATGGGGTTTTTAATCCACATTACTAACAATCCCCTTTCCCGCCATTATCAATGAGTTAGAACTATTAATTAATACACAAGGTTTATTGGTGTAGACCAGAATTTGAAATCACTTGATTTCTATCAGGGTTACAAAAAAACAATACCACTCCACTGACGCTGTTCTAAATAATACATAGATTTTTACATTATTTACTAAGTTTTCCTTAAATCGTACTCAGCTATTGGCGCTCATGGTTCTGCGGCAATCGTACTTACGTACTTTGTACTTGATGGGTGGCTGTGTGACTGGTACTGGCCGATATTTGCCGTCTGCTCAGTCTTTCCTGCCCTTGCCGACTCTATTGTAGCTCTGTTCACCCTGTGCACAACCAAGTGGTGATCAGATAGTGATTAAGGACTTAAATAACTTTTGCTTGTGCTTATTGTCTAAATGGTGATTAAAAGTCTACTCTGTCTATTTGTAAGTTGTTCTGTCTTTATACGCTTTTGCATTCATGTAAGCTGGCTTTGTCTGTGTAATGTTTTTTTAAATTATTTGTAGATCATAAGGTCGTTAGCATAATTAATTGTAGTATGTCTGGTCATTAGAATGGTAATTATAATACCAAATTTGTGGGGTACCAGTTGGTAACAAAATATTAAACAAAAATGGCGTGAGTACAAGGCCGTTTAACCATTTCTGGGCGCTTAGGAATTGCAATTCTTGGGGAACAGGGGCTTTTCACAAATTGACATCTACAACAGTATTAATTAAAAATAGTAATAGTACAATTATTTTGAGGGTTATGGTACCCAAGATAGTTGCCTAGATTACTTAATAATTTCCTTAATCAGCCCCGTGCCGGATACCGAACCCCTAGCGGTGCATACAACTAAATTTGTATCCGTCAAGCAGGAGTTAGTTTTCAGCCGCTCCATAGGTCCTTCCGCGGTTTGGATTTAAAAAACACCATAAATAATTAAAAAAAATAACTTCTTTTATTTATTCCATCACCCGGGTTAATTTAGACCTGGTTAATTTATAACTAATTTTGCAAATGACTTTCTCTATTTGATTGCCGATATGAAAAGTATGTAAATGAAGGCATGTAAGCCTTCAATGATGATAATACAAATAAATTTAATCAGTTTCTCATTTAATATTAGTTAAGATACTTCTATTGATAAGAATAAGGCCTGTCTGTTTAAATATCTGTATTTATTATTAACAATGAATCATTACAAATTGTATATGAATGGTACATATAATAATGAAATACTTACGCATTAGTTAGATAAAATAAAAGTGTTTTCTATTGTAGAGAGGTTGACATCTGTGCAAACATTACGCATCGATATTAATCGCTGAAAAATAAAATATTTTAATATAAACTCCTGTTTAATTGTGTTTAGGTATAGAAGGCATTGACACTGGTTTTAACATAAGTGACCTGGTATGAAGATAAATAGATACAGATAAATTATTATTATAAAGTATATTCATGACAGTCGTGCAGTTCTCTTAGTCCTTAGTGGCAACGGATGAGTACTCTGTGCATCATGACTAGGGTCCTCATTGGACACTGCAATTTGAATAAACTCATGCCGAAATTGGCCTTTAGCTTAACAACAATCTGCAGATATTGAAGAGGAAACGCCACTACACATCCTATGTGGTT
The DNA here is from genome assembly GCF_030625045.1 of Achroia grisella. Classification (NCBI taxonomy): domain Eukaryota; kingdom Metazoa; phylum Arthropoda; class Insecta; order Lepidoptera; family Pyralidae; genus Achroia; species Achroia grisella. The sequence continues at coordinate 3,128,352 of NW_026712653.1, read as the reverse complement.
GTAGCCAGGCTACAACCACATAGGATGTGTAGAATATGTAATGTAAAATATTTAGTTTATGCATGAGTGCATGCATAAACTAAATATTTTAGAAAGTATACACTCTATCTTGAACAGATAAAAACCATCGCTTCTAAGAATATCCTTCAATTCTTGTTCCTAACGGGTCTAGGTAGTGAATTTTGAAAAAGGGCGATCACAATAGATGCAGGCCGCTGTGTTACAGGTCTTAGCACCTGACAGTAGCGCAATACCGCCTAATAAAAATCTGTATGGCTAAGAGAATAATGAGGTGACACTGCAAAGAGTAAACTACTCTATGTAAAATTATGATAGCTAAGTATACCTGTTGTAGTTGGGTTCTTTTGAGTTGAGATAGGCCAAATAAATAATATGCACGTCTTATAAATATGTCAATATTTTAGTATTAGACACCAAACAAATACCAATATACCTCCTTGGGTACCAGTTCATTGGAGGTCGTATATACTCGCAATAATAACGTTCTTAGCAGTGCCGTCTTAAACATTCCACGCCTGTACTTTTGTAAAAAGAAACGCAATCTATATATTTAACCTTATAATTATTTAATTTCTCATAATTGTAATTTACAAAAAAATACACAAACGAAAATCAACACACTAGTATATTAATATTAGTATATCATATTTTTATGCATTTGATGTAGCGAACTTTGCAATAACCTGATTTCTAGCTCTCGGCACCTCCTAGGAACCCGGGTGCCGCTGCATCTCTTGTACCCTTGAATAATGACAGCTTTGGTTCTTAGGTTCTCTTTGTCTTTTTCAGGTAGCCAATGAACACCAGCAGCTGACACAGTCGAACGAGTATAAAGGTGGATGGTCGTTTTACTTGGTGCTGGCCGGGGTGGCTACCACTCTGGGCTTGTCGCTGCCGGTTGGGTACAACATCGGAGTTGTTAATACCCCTGCTGAGGTAATATATCTCAGATATATTTATTGTAAAAAGAGTTCCTTGACTGTCTGAAAGTTTTTATTTGATGTGAAATATAACCTTTCTAAAGCTATAATATTGATGTTAGATAATACATATATCTAAAAATAAAGAAATACTATTGTATTACATGAATTTTTATATATCGATTACCAATTTTGAAGGATTTTTATATATATACTCTATAGCTTTGAGAATACGTTCTTATCTATTTTTTATAACCCTAAATGATAAGGGTAGTCCACCCCAAAAATATTTTTTTTAAATATATTTTTAATTTTTTTTTTGAATCGGTATTAAAAATTCATACAACCCTAAATTTTCACCATTCTACCATCAACCCCTATTTATTAATAGCGACATTAATTTGTATGGATTTGACTATTATTTTCATATTTATATACAACGTTTGCCAGGACAGTTAATACTGATTATATAAAGGAAACTGATGTTTCGTTATATTGTTGATAAATAGTGTAATTTATGCTGTTTAATGAATTTGTGATGCAATAGTGGTGGCGTGATAGGTGACCTTGACATTGATAGCGTATTCGCGCACGCTACTGAAAACAACAACTAATGTATAGGAATTGACCTAAAATAACAACAATGTTATTTTTACCCTACTGTCTAAAAAAGGAGGGTAATGTTTTTTTGCACTTGTATGTTGTGCCTACACTATTACGCCAACCCCAATTAAATGGGATAAGTAAGAAGCAGATGATGATGATGTAGTGCCTACACTTATAATATTTTTGGCAACACTCGAGACCCTTCCGTTACTACCTTTCCAGGTAACATAGATTTAAGTTCAGTGTAAAGTCAGTCCACGTTACGACTCCGCATCAAATGTACGCGTTACTAAGAAACCATGTAGCACCCTATCTTATAAACTAACTAATGTACAATAAATAGTACAATTATTTCACCTGCATACTCACTACCTAGAAACAAATAAATGATGTAGCGACGCCTCATCACATCATACACAATAGCACAATGGTAAGTGATACCACCGCGCGATAATGTTCTTGACCTAAACAGCAAAAGCACGACGAGGTGTAATACATTTTTTATTAATAGTGTTTATACACATTGTCCCAGTAATTAAGTTATAGCCATAAAATTTCTTTTAAAAATCGATATTCTTAGCAAGATATAATTCTTATAGAAATTGTAAACATATTAATTTTGCTTACAATTATTTACTAGATCATTAAGTTTCATATTTATTGTTTTTAGGACATATGACTGAAAATATAAACAAATAGTATATAATATTTGTCGTATTTGGGAGATATCAAATATAAACAAATAGTATATAGTCAGTTTGATTAGACTATTTCTTAATTAGAGCTGTCCTATAATATTTATTGGTTTCTATTTTTTCAGGTTATAAAGAAGTTCTGCAACGAGAGCTTCATAAGCCGGTACGATGTGTATCTGGACGAGAAGTGGATGAACGTCCTCTGGTCTTCCGTGGTCTCAATATTCATAGTGGGAGGATGCACCGGTTCTATCCTTGGTGCTGTACTCGCCGACAAGTTAGGCAGGTATGGGATAATACTGTAATGTGTCGTTGGAGAAACTATAATTTATAGAAGGAACAGTGATTATAAAAAAAACTTTTTAATAAATTTTTGTGACATGTTTACTTTGGTGACATAATGAAGTACCCCGATATATAGGAGTCCTTAAATCCAGGCCGATGGCTGGCACGACAATTGTTTAATGTTTAAATTTTTATATTTTTTTAGTTAACCATTGTTTTGTATATAGTCTTGCCTCCTATGATCGCCATACTTTGTTTCTCTTATATTTTTATATTATCAATAATCGTATATATATGTATTTTCTTTATTTATATAGTTCTATTTTTCTTTTTATGTTTGTTTGCCACCATTGTACTATAAAGAGTCTGGTGATAAGATCTTTTGTTTTTATTATTTGATAAGAGAAATAATTTGTTGTAGGAAGAAAGCAACGATTGTGACCAGCGTGTTATTCTTATTCGGTGCCTTAGCTTTCATGGTATGCCGTGCTGCGAACTCTGTAGAATTACTCATCCTGGGGAGGTTACTGGTTGGTCTGTCGGGTGGTGAGTTAATAATGAGACCTGGACATATACAGCACAAATAAAAACGGTTTTGCTTGTACTTTTTAATAATAGTTCGATTGGTGCAATGATCAGCTGTCCGAAATTAGGAAAACTTATACTAATGTGTGGAAATGAAAACTTATATTATGTCAAAATAAGAAGAAACACAACAGCGAACTAGTTATTAGCGCTGCTTACAATATATATTTTTATAAATTAACAAAAATTTAGTTATTAAAATATTATAATAATAATAATATACCTGAACAATTCACACAGCACCATCTAGTCTCAAAATAAGCAGAGCTTGTGTTATGGGTACTAGACAACTGATAGATATACTTAGAATAATATACATAGAAAGTATCCATACCAATACAATTATACTCGCGAATATAAATGTTTGTACCGTGCGAGGAATCAAACCCGCCACCATCGGAGGTAAACCGCTGTGCTAAACCACTAGACTACCGAGGCCGTCTATAACATGAATTTACCTATAGATGTTCAGCTTTATTAATAATATAGAATACAACGTGATACCCGTGATTTCGCTCATGTGTGTTAATTTCTGAGAAATACGTTGACATGCATCCTTATCCAGAAAATAAACTGTTGTCTCACTATATAAACTGAAATTTAATATACGAAGCAAGGTGCTTGGTGATGAAAAATGAAACTTAAAGCTTAAAATATAAAACAGATAATATATTTTTACAGGTCTAACAACAAGCTTAGTGCCAATGTACTTAACAGAACTGTCCCCACTGAGCCTCACCGGCGCAATGGGTGTCGCTTGTCCCATGGGCGTCAATGTCGGGGTACTAGTGGGACAAGTTATGGGACTTAAGTTCCTATTAGGTATGTTGTTTAAAATAAAATAAATTTTTTAATTTAAGTCATGTTTACTATCGAATAAATGGACTTAATCTACAATTTCACTTATGATAGTATTCTAAATGTATATATATATGTATATAGTATATAGATTACCTAAACTTCAAACTTGTGACGGCGTGGTGCTTCCTCTAATATGGTTGAGTGCAATGATGGGTTGCTCATCCGTCATATTCGTGAACGGGTGCTGCTTGGGGGACTGGTGTGTTCGGGTTTCATGTGTCGGTTTTTGATCAAAATCTATAACATTCTCCACTTTTAAATTTGAATTTAGAAATGAATCTGTATTATTGTAAACAATATTTGAAAAGAATACGAGCTGAGTTACTTGTCAGTTTTTCTCAGCTCGAAAGCACTCCGAACTGACGGTAGATTTGACATATCATTTGAATCTGTAATAGACCAATATAATAATAATATCTCAGCACAATTCACACAGATCTAGACCCAAGTTAAGCTAGCTAAAGCTTGTGTTATGAGTACTAGATAACTGATACATATACATAGATATTTTTTTTTCGTAAATACATACATATTATACATAGAAAACACCCAGACCGATACAAACAATCATACTCATGAATACAATGTTTGTGCCGTGCGAGGAATCGAACACGCGACCATCGGAAGTAAGGTGTACTAGACCGCTAGACCACCGAGTTCGTCGATATATCTATATGAATAAAGATATTTTGATTTTGGGATATATATTATATATAGTAAGCATTTGAACTATTTAAATTATACAAATGAAGATTATTTGATATAATTTTGAGATCTATCTAACAAAACGAACATTTTCAACACTTATATTGTGCAACTAAAAAAGAATTGTAATACTACACTAAAATGAAATAATAATGTCCCTATTATTCTTACTGTAAAATGTAATGTGCTGTTTTGTTTGAATGCAATAAATTTATTTGATTTGATTTGATATAAGGTTTTCGCTGACGAACAAAATAGCTTATAAATCCCCTATTTATTACCAGATTAAAATTATTGTTTTTGAGACAGTTTGACTGTCCTCTACATAATTTTGTGTTCTGTTTTTTGCAGGTGGTCCTGACGATTGGCCTTATCTTCTGTCCGTCTACGCGCTGCTAGTCATTTTATGTTTACCTATACTATTTATATTGCCTGAAAGTCCAAAATATCTCTTTGTAGTTAGGAAGAATGAAAATAGAGCTATAGAGGGTGAGTGTTACCTTTACATAGTATAAAATAAAGTAACTTCCGCTGTCTGTTCGATTAGATCTTTTAAAGTACTCAATAGATTTTAATAAAGTTTTCAGCTATCTAACAGTGATTTAAGAGGGAGGTTTATATGTTTAACTAGCTGTTCCCGCGACTTCGTCCGCGTGGATTTTTTTTTTTTAATTTCAGTTGTCTAGTAACACAAGCTCTGCTTAACTTGGGACTAGATGGCTCTGTGTAATATATTTCTATTTCTATTGCTAACGGTATTCGCTGGCGGGGCATCAGTGGAGGATGGTAAGATTAGGATGAGGTCAGGTCTGTTAGCCTATAATGGCAAATTCACCAGAAATTATATCTCGATGGTGTTCAGAGGGAACCGCGTGGAGGTTGACCTGACAGTATTTTGTAATGAGGTTATTAATATACATTACTAACGATCCCATTCTCCCACAAGACAATATCATAATTTTACTAGCTGACCCGGGAAACGTTGTTTTGCCATATAAATTAATATCTCTATTAAAAAATAGAAGTTATAGAAGGGTGAAAATTTAGGGTGGTATGTATTATTATTAATAATTCTGTATATGTTATATGTCTTTAAGGTATTTGTAATCTGGGCTAATATTGTTATATAAATAATATTAAGTTGCCTGATGCAAAAAAATAAATAGAATAGAATAGAAAATCATTTATTCAAATAAACTTAATTTAAGCATTTTTGAATAGTCATAATAATTTGTTTTTTATCTAGCACTAAAAAAAATAATTCCCTCCGCACTCTGTTTCTTTGTTGTATATATATTCATATATATACTATTATTCATTAATTCAACCCCGCTTCGTAGGCATATACGACGTTACAAGTGTCAGCGATGCGCGGGTCTTGCCTCTGGTGGCGCAAGCGTTACGCTTACCATCAGGCGGGCCATATGCCATCGTCGTATAAATCAGGAACTTCGACAGTCACCGACTGTGGATTTTATTTTTGACCATTTATGACCGCCATTGTAATTTTATAGGTAGGTATTGTTATGCAGCACTTCCGTAATTATTGCACTCAGTTTGTAAAAATACGTAAGAATTGCTTGCGTTAAATATTTATAATCGTGCTCAATATAGACACATGAAAATATTGGATTTTGTTGACAGAGAATACTTAATATCAAGCAGATTAAGGTAAAAAATCTCTTGAAAAAGGGATTATTTTTCTAAAGAATTATATTGTATCTTAATACTGTAGTATGGTATTTTTGTTTCAATTCAAAATCAATTAAAAATATCTTTATACATGTAAGTCTATTACAGACTTTTATGATATGTCAAATCAACCGTCAGTTCGGAATGATTTCGAGCCAAGAAGAACTAATAATAAACTGAGCTCTTTTCAATTACGCTTGTACAAAAATATAAATTCAATTAGACAGAATATAACCTACTAGTACATAAAATACTATTGCAATTCATTTAATCAGTAGCCGTATAATCAGACCAGTTCCATTTAATTAAATTAAATTTCTTTGTAAATCTTAATTCAGAATTGAGTCGAGTTCGCGGGGTGTCGGCCAGTATCCTCAATGAGGAGGTGGAGAGTCTGCGTGAAGAGGCACGCTTGGCGCTGACTGCGGCCGGCGACGGTGACCGCTGGAGCATGCTACGACTGGCCACCGACCAGCGGCTGCGGCTGCCCTTACTCCTCGCCTGCTCCATGCAAGCCGGACAGCAGACCAGTGGGATTAATGCTGTTAGTATAATTTTATTGCTGCCTTTATAAGCCCTAATCGGCTTTCACACAGCAAATAATTTGTATGTGAAATTAAATAGAATCTGCCTTTATACGACACATTCTTTCACGCGCGATCTGGAGCGTGCACAATTTAGTGCTGGTAAGCCAGCGCGCGCAATCGTGTGTGATTGAATATTACTATTTCTTGTATTTTTCGCTTCAAATAAGTTTTAATATTTTATTTTATATTCCACAGACACATTTTTTCAAAAATAAGTTTTTATCTATAACTCTATAATTATGTGTTTACTCTATAGTCAGATGCCCGCATTATTCAGTGATAGGTAATTATTACAAGAAGGCGCTAAAGCGCACGATTGTAATAATTAGACACGGGAATGCGTGAGTTGGTGGCGCGCGCGGTCTTTCTCCTTCTGTCATGTATTTGACACAAGTTTAGTTTTTGACAATGGAACCTTAAATAATTCTAATTAATTATGGTTGAATTTCGACCATTTGGTGATTACTGGTTTATTTAAATTATAAAAGATTGTTGTTTTCTTTTACCAACAGGTGTTCTATTATTCTCAAACGATCTTCCAACAAGCGGGCCTGTCGAAAGAAAACGCTCAGTACGCGACGATCGGGTGCGGCGCCATCAACGTGTGCACCGCGGTCCTGATGCTGTACCTGCTACCGAGGTGCGGCCGACGCCCGTTACTGCTCGGATCCATACTTAGCGCGGCCGTCATACTCGCTGTACTCGGCGTCACTATGATATACATTGTGAGTCGGTCCAATTCAATATCGTATATGATTATTTATTTATTTCAGGCTACTAATGTTCCATAAATATTTTATAGACTAACATACATATAAATTAATATTATAATACTGATATAAAATAGTCTCTGTGGTCACGACAATGACGACGGTAATCTGTCACGTTAGCACCGATACCTCTTTCGCTCAGTAGCCCTACAGAATGGTGGGGATCCGGGCCACAAACGCTTTGTGATACAACTCTAGCAGAGTCACCAATGTCAGGTTACTCCATCAGGTGGTCCGTATATAGTCAACATTGTCTTGCGCCTTGGTGGCATGTTATATTTGCTACTATTATGTTACTGCTCGGATCTATACTCAGCGGCCGTCATACTCGCTGTACTTGGCGTCACTATTATATACATTGTGAGTGGGTCCAGATCAATATTATATATGATTATTACTACTACTTTGTTACTACTCAGCTCGATACTCAGCACGGCCGTTTATACATGAAGTTATCACACATAAAAGAAACACCGATTTTAAACAAAAAAAAAACCATGGGGTCGTGACTGGTGTATTAACTGTAATATATTCTAGAAATGGCGGTCGGCTTTAGTATTGGCGAATTTATCACGATGGACTTACTAACCTGAGCTCATGCTTGTTAGCCGTCACTGGTGTCAGCCAATTCATACTAGAGGCCGTCCATTGATGTTGACTTTTCTTAAATAAATTTCGATTGTACCTTAAACACTAAAAGCATCACGTGATTAATGAACGGCCCCTTATCGCAGGCGTCCGCAACATTTGCTTGAATGAAATAAATAAGAAACTTACCTTTCTTATTTGCAGGATGCGCTGTCTTGGATGCCTTACATCTGCATGGTAGCTGTGCTGTCCTACGTTCTAGTGTATGGATTCGGTCTCGGTCCAATACCGTATTTTATAGCTTCAGGTATTATATTTCGTCATTGTTAGTTTTATTAACATGTAAAATTATCGTGTCAGAATACTCGATTTTTATTAAATTTGTGAGCATATCTAAGAATCGGTCAACATCTATTTTTCATACCTCTCATCGATAAGGGTGATCCACCCCAAAGTTATTTTATTTTATTGTCTTTTTATTTAGTTTTAAAAAACGTATAACGCTAAATTTTCATCCTGCTACCATCGACCTCTACTTTTAAATAGCGATATTAAATAATTGTGCAAAACAACGTTTGTGGGAACGACTAGTAAAATTTGTGTCATAGTATTTGTAACAAACCTCCGAAAGGGCTCGACAGATTCTTATGCAATTTTGTGTATGCATTCAGCAGCTTTAAGAATAGGATGTAAAGTATTTATCATACCCCTAAGTGATAAAGGTAGTCCACCCTTTTTTATTTTTTGGTTAAATGTGTTTTATTTTAATTTATTTAAATTTAATAAATTTTAAAGTATAATATGATTCTATGTAATCAACAGAGATCTTCGAAGTGGGCCCCCGTCCGGCCGGCATGGCGTGGGGCTCACTGGCCAACTGGGGCGGCAACTTCTTGGTGGGGATGTCGTTCCCCAGCATGCGGGAGGCCATTGGACCCTACTCGTTCATCGTGTTCTCCACTATCACCGCTGCACTCTACGTCTTCCAGAAGTTAGTAATCATTTAAACATTAACGCCTTTACACGACGCATTCTTTCATGCGCGATCAGCAGCGCGCGCAATCGTGAGGGATTGAATTGAACTACTTTTTTGTCAGGCAATCACGCTCGAAAGTGATTTCGCGCGTGATTGCGTATATACACATCGAATCATATTATTAATGTAATTTCAAGTAATTTTTAAGTGAGAGAAAGGTAAATAACCTTAATTTACTATAAAAAGATTCATGTTAGGACACGATTAACTATATTGATACTTATTTTTCTTTGTTCCCCAGACTATATTTCCCGGAAACTAGAGGCAAAACACCGAGTCAAGTTTCGCAACTGTGCAGTCGCGGCTTCAAATCGCGTTCGACCAATACACGTGGTGTCAGTGTATGACAGCGTCGGGGCCGTTCGGCCGCTGAGTATAGACGGGTAGGACACTGGCGAATTTATCTATTTGTAGAAAAATAATAAGTAATATTGCATTATAAAGCCTTGCAATGCCAACTCTACGTATTCGGACAAATATTTCAGATTAGGACGCATAATAAATATTGCTATCGGCATTGCTTTAGACCAGAACTTGTTATTTATGTGTTCTGTCTCTTTCTTCCTAACTTAATTGTTAATTTGAATGAAACGGATAAGTGATTACTACAAAAATATATTTCTGGTTAGATATGTGAAAATCAATGCCAAATACTTTAAAAGACAATTTAAAATTTTATTTATTAGAAGTTATAGCAATATATATGTTTTGTCTCATGCATTTCAGATATGAAAGATAGAGACGTATTTAAAGGTGTTAATAAGTCTGTCAAATTGATTTCTTATTTTACATGATTTTGTTCGTAAATCTATAAGTTATTGACTACACAACACCAAGTGATATTATAATGTAGTACCACAAGTATGTTTATAGAAACTGTCCCATAAAATTCTTTAAGCCAGAGATATGACGCAGGGAAGCACGGTATGAGTTAGAATAAGACAGCAATGTTGTCTCTTATTTTGACGAAAACGAATCTACTCATAATAATAGTCCTGAACAATTAACAGTGATCTAGTTCCAAGCAAAGCGGAGCTTTTGTTGTGGGTACTAGATAATTGATACACATACATAAATACATTTTGTTTAATAAATATACAATATACATAGAAAACACCTAGACTGATACAATTAATGGTATGCTAAACCGCTATACAATCGACAGTTGCCGTATAATGATCGATTTATTATAAATAGATTCGTAAAATAGATTTTTTCACGATATCACTAACAGAAATAAGACAGTTTCTTGTAATTATCTTGTTTTTTGAAATATCTGCTATATTAAGAAATATTTTTGAACAGAGTAAATTATATCTATATATTTATATTTATAACTAATATTTATAGTCATAATAATATTTTTTTAATTGACATAGATAAATATTTATATATAATTGTGATGTCAAATATGCTACACATTTCTCAAATTGAACAAATTAGTTATTAAGTTAAAGAATAATATATTTGTATATTTAATTTAATGATTATAAGAGAGAAGCTTAAAACTGAAAGGTATTATTTGATGCTGCCTTCTACCCGCGACTCTGTCTGCTCTTTTGACATCTAAGATAGCGTATGTCCGTCCTCATGATACTATCCTTACGTCAATTAACATCCATTAATTATTTTAGTCGTCAAAATGGCAGACAGACAGCCGTACATTCGGTTTTATAATACTAATATGTGATGGAAAACATAGCTAAGTGCAAGCGAGATGCAAGACATCTCTTAAATTAAACGAGATGGAATATAATGCGAAAAGTCATTGGCTAATGATTGGTTTTGAGCTTCTTGTTAAATATTTAGCGTCTAATGTTATGCTCAAATTTAATATAATGTGCACAATTAAATAACTCCAATTAGGTAGAAATAGATATTTATAAAAAGACGTTGATGGAAAAATGTAGAAAAACAGGTTACAATACCAAATAGTAGGGCGCGGTCGCTGGTTCAGAGATATGCAATTTCGCTGACATCCAAGGTTTATTACCTCCAATATATTATATATTGGGGTCGCACTCCTGGAGATCTCCTCTAAACGGATGTTGCACAGTTCACAAAGATGTATAGCTCAAATATACAGTTTCTTCTGTTTTGAAGTGACTAGATGCACAATTGCGCTCGCAGTGACGCGACAGAAGCGCTACTTTACGGGTACATTGCCTGTAATATTACAAATATACAAACCTTGGCTGCAAATGTAACCCACTTGCGAAATAACAACATAATAAAATTGTTAATAAATGTTATAAATGGCATAACCAAACATGATTTCTATGTAGCACAAAGAAACTGTAAAAGTAGTTATTAACAAAGTACGACGAAAACTATGGTAATGACGTCATTACTACAGTAGTGTAGTCTTTACCAACTGTATGCAGTTGTATGCAATTTGTAATTTGAGTCATTGTTATATAAGAAATAAGGGGATGTTTTTATCATTCAATATAGTAAGACCCCGCTTAACACAGGGGATACGTTCCAGTAAGTTCCATCGAAACAGCGTTAAACGGGGCTGGCTATCTTTCTTTCTTTTCTTCGGTATCAATATTTTTGTTTTCTTCTTGCTCACTTAATTCCTTAAGCTCGCTATTACAGACAGACCAGCTGCTGTCTTGAACTATTTCCTTGCCATTTTTCCATTATGTTCCGAATCCCCGGGTTCAAATAAAGAAGCGCTAAATCGAAACAGCGTTAAGCGCGTCTTTCTGTACATCAGCAAATCTTGCTGGTGTAGTGGCATATACTATATACTGCTTCCCATTCCAAAAGATTTATATAACGATGACTTAGTGTTTCTAATTAACAACTTCGTAATATATCCTACTATTGTCAGCTTAAAGCACATTGTGGAGAAAAGTTAAAATTTATGTTTTAATTAATAAATTTAATTGCTTTTGCAGATTCTAGAATAGTTTTTGTTGACTTTACCATGACAACTATTTTTTTAAATATAAATACAAATTAAATATAAGGTAGTTAAATTGTTATTATAATAATTTAATATAATTTTGTTACAAACTAATTAATTTAATTATATTTAAATATACATATATATAATATTTAAGTAATATCATAAGTTTTAGCCAACCAGTTTTATTTAATCAACAATATAATATATTTAATCACTATGAAATATAGAATAACCTAGCTTATTTCACAAAGATATATTTTATTTCATTTTCCGTAATATTTTTTTATGACTTTTTTTTAATTTTTTTTGTGAAATTTCATCATTCATCAACTGAAAGTATGCTACTGCCGCTGAGTTTGTGACTGAGCTAATTAAAAAGCAAAAAGTAATAAGTTTACACTTGAATATGTTGTTATAGGACATTTTTACACGGCCATGAAAGAGTAGGTTAATAATAAGGTCTGTCCTATTTTTAATATATTACATAGACAATGACAATGTTAGGACACTTGATACAGCGCGATGAATTTATGAAAATTATACGAAGGCGTTTTGCCTCGGTCTTCCCCTTTCCCCCTACATGATGCAAATTAAAAACAAAATTGTAGTCGTGTTGTATGAACATTTAAAGAGCATGATGGAAGTTCGTGGAAAGTGGCAATAGCATCATTGACAAGAGCCTGGGAATAAAATGATTAATTAAAATAGCAATTACTGTAATTATCTGTGACAGCATAGTGTTTGGATCTTCAATTTCCATACGTTGTGATAAACATCCGTCGCTCAATTAAGATAAGCTTTTAGATGGGTGTCCATTATTTTGTTTTTAAATAATACTGTATTATTTCTCAAATGTATGAGTTGGTGTGCGCGGAAATCATGTGTGCTAATAAATAAATGATTGCCGAAAATGCTTTGTTTTAATTGTATCACTTAATAATTATTTACCATTGTGGAAGGATGTTGAAGTGGATTTTAGATGGAGAACTGAACCTAATATAACACATTATGTTGTGCTTTTAAAGTATTCATAAAAAAAATGTTATACTGATACTCAATGATCATATTTATTCTCCATCTACTATCAGATTTAAAATGCATTTTTAGGTTTTATCTAATTTCTTAAAATTAATAATAATGAAAACCTGGTATTGACAGAGTATTTACATATAAAGATAGGAGCCGCACACTAGACACTATTATTTTAAGATAAACAGATTTTATAAGTATAATAAATAAATTAATTCGTGTGATATACATACATATACTACATATTAGAGGGAATGAAGAGCAAAAGTTAGATAGAATTATAGTAATAGACTCTTATTATTATTTCAGTAAACTGTAATAAAGATAGTGTCTTGACACAAAACAATTTTTAACGAGGGCAAGGTAGCGCAGCTGAGAATTTCATGTATAACTAATATATTTTTAAAGAAACCACAACCCGGCCTAAAATTACTTATCCCCTTGAATCAGAAGCAAATCTAACTTAATTCTATCCCTATTGTTTGAAGCTGGGTAAGCCTATGGTTGGATAAAAATGATTGAGAATTATAAAAAATAACATTTATTAATATGAATAATGTGACTAGCACAGTAGGTACAAAAATATAACGATAAATAACAATAAGAATAAATATAAAAAATTGTAGTAATATCAAAACGTTATATATTTTAGTTGGAATGTTCGTTAGCCTAATAACAAAATGATCAAAATTATTGAGTGTTGCATAAAAAATTGCTATTGATTTGTGTGTAGTGGATTTACTTATACAACCAATATTATTTTTATTTAATATATTATTATTTATACCCATATACAGTAGCACCAAATATCCAAACAAAATAACAGAATCAATCCCCTTATAAATAAATTTTAACAATTATAAATAGTAAAGGCACTTTTACATCATATATTTTCCTAGATTTTTTCTACTTATATATTATTTGTTAAGAAGTTAATCTTTCCGTACAAAATAAACAGTTACACGACGATTCGTTCTCAAAAGCATGTTATATCTACTATTGTCGATATAACATGCTTTTGAGATATAATATAGAATATTAGAATATAGAATATTAACACAAAGGAATCACATTGCAGTCATGATCTAATAAAAAAAAATATCTTGGTAAGATATACCAATATTATAAACGTGAAAGTTTGTAGGTAAGGATGTCTTTTTCACGCAAAAACTACTGTTTGTATTTTCATGAAACTTTATAGCAATATAGCTTACAGATCAGCATAACAAATAGGCTATTATTTAAAAAGATTTATGTAATTTGGGCAAATATAATGATAAATGTCAAGTTAGTTTGATCGAGACAAAGTTACATAAGTATATAGTTGTTATCGTTTAAACTACTGTTTCCCAACCTTTTATGTGACATGCCCTTAAAATTCTTATGCTCCTCCGCCCCATGTAACATACATAATTTATAACATTAAAAAATTGGATTGTGCACTTAAGAAACTTAAATAACAGGTTTTAGGAAGAAACACTAGAAAATTGTATAATTCACATTCACATTCAATTTGCCCCCCTGTGGGGTGTGGGCGCCGTGCTGGGAAACACTAGTTTAAAGTATAATTTGTGATTTTATGGCCAATTTTTGTTTCTTCTTTTAAGTATTATTTCCTTAAGTAATCTTCTAATATCTTGAGTTGGTCCCAACAGACCAGCAACAGCACGGTATGAGGACCAAGTCTCAGGTAATTGGCTACTACGCCTTTGTACAATGAGCCAGCGCCCTCTGTGCGGATCATTTTTACGAAACAATCTGTCATGCCGCTGTACAATTTCCCGCGGTTTTGAGCGTCCACTTCTGAAAATGTTTATTGAAAATATAAAATTTATAAATGTAACTAATTGGATATATGAATTTGGATTTAATACCAATAGTTGTCAGTGTCTAATAAAAAATGTAAAAAAAACTATTTAGGAACATTATATAGTTTTTATTACTCAAATTTGGAATGACAATATCAATTGAGTCTATTACATTACATTACAAAAGAAAAAATTTGCTTTAAGGGATTAAGAAGAAAGAAAGCTTTAAAAGACTTGCGTTATTATTAGCAACCGTATATTGATATTTCAAATTTGTTTTAGAGAAACCAATTTAGTTTGCTGACATTTTTATAGTAAAAAATATACTTAAAAAAGAAACCTTGGCCTTCTAACGATTTAGCACATTGCCTTACTTGATGTCTGATTGTCGCGCGTTCGATTCCTTGCACGGTACAAACATTTATATTTATGAGTATGATTGTATCGGTCTGGGTGTTTTCTACGTATATGAAGTATGGTATTTAAAAAATAAACAATGTAATTATAACTTTTGTCTAGTACCCATAACACAAGTTGTGCTAAGTTTAGAACTAAATGGCGCTGTGTGATTTGGCCTGAGATATTATATCATTAAAACTTAGAATCTTCATAGATTATACCTTGGTTAGAAAGTCTGGTTGCCACAACGTCGAAGGGATTAAGACATAATGTCATCACAACTCCGCCGAGGTTGGCTCCGATGAATGACAGCATAATCGGCGATTCGGCGAACAAGTTGCGTTCCCGCAACCACTCCTTGGCGTACGAGAAGCTGACCATTTGTGAACTGCTGCCAACCGCACCTCGAGGTATTTGAGGGTACACGCCGCGGAAGAGACCTGAGATATAACAAATTACTCTTATATGCTGATTTTATGTAACTGAATTAGGAAACCTAAAAAAAATCCTAATACAGGGTGTATTAGGATTTTGCGGTCACGAAAAAGCGTCTATATAGAATTTAAAATTTAAAAAGCTTAAACTAACCTTTGAATCCTTCCCTGGCGTAAATATCAGAGAGAGCACCAAAAGTGCTAGTATGTTTATGTTGGTGTCCAACTGCGATGGCCCTCGCTGCCTGGGCTTGAAGCCGAGTCTTCACGAGGAAGAAGGGAGTTCCAGCGATCGATCCCAGTGCACCTCCGACACCAGCTGCTGCCGCGCCTTTGAATATCGACGTTCGTCCATTCTGATCTGTTGTAAGACCGCGCCGTTCCGAAATTCTGTATACGCCTAATCTGGAAATTAAAAAACATAAGCTGTACTTCAACAAAAATAATAATATAACATATCGGATATTACACCACGTCATCTAGTTTCAAGCTAAGCAGAGCTTGTGTTACGGTACGAAACAATTGATATAAATACATACATACATTTTATATTGTGAATACATGCATATCATACACAGAAAAAGCCTAATTAAATCAATCACTGGATTCCAGTCAATAGATAGCCTATAATCGTCTTCTCGATTGTAATTTTTATGCTTCTGTATTTCAATCAAATCAAATTATTACTTGGTTGTTACACCAAGTAATAATTTGACCCTAATAAATTAGTGCTAGTTGGTAGTTTGTATTCACACGTTTCGACTTGAAAAATGTGAACTTACAAGGATTATTTAAAAGAGCAACACACAAGTTTCTTGTTCGTTCTTCTTGTGATGAGACAGCTTTCCGATTGAGATAGTAGAGTAGATAAAAACAGAGTAGATAAAAATAGAGTAGATAAAAAAAAATTGCTATGATTATTCAAAATTGCTTAAATTAAGTTAATTTGAAAAAAGGATTATCTATTCTATTCTAAATTACCTCTTTCACCATTCTTAGGGTATAATGTTCTGATGTTAATACGTTAGGTTGGTGCAGTTCAAACCAATTTTTAGGTCCCGATCTGTCCATAAAAGATTTTATTTATCATATACCCGCTGCTCGTTAGTTTACCCGTTAATTATGGTATAGGAAACACTGTCCAAATATCGGGAACTCAATAAAAATAAATAAAACAACGTAAGATCCCGTGATTTTTCCTAATTAGAAGTATCTTACTCTATCACGCAAAAACTACTGACCGAATTTTGAAGAAACTTTGCAGTAAAATAGCTCATTCATCAGAATAGCACACAGGCTATAACGTTGATTCGGCTGAAATCGTGGACACAGTTAGCACGTAGATAATAATGATGTAAAAGAAATGTGTGGTGACGCATATATGTATGTAAGTTTCTCACCTAAAAGTGTTTAAAAAGAATTGAAATCCCAACATAGCGGGAAGCCCACTCTGCAGCGCCACAAAGCCTTCTGTTCTTCCTATTACAAACAGTCCGTGTATTACGCTCTTGTAATGAACCGCGTGCTGGCCTTTTGAAGCCAGTTCTCCTTGCAACTGTAAGCGAGTCTTCACTACTTCCAGAGGATTGGTGAAGAGCGTTGCAAACATGGCGGATACGCCACCCATCGCCATATCGGTTAGGTCACGACCAACGCCATCTCTTTGCGCAGTCATTTTATCCTAAAAAAAATACGTTATATAATACAAAAAAAAGTTATCGATATATGGTACTAGTCATAATGTAAACTTGTCTGTGTATATGTTGTCCCAATACCCTATTTTTTTTTAATTTCCTGCCTTAAATCTAGTCCCCGGGGGTCGTTGCCCCCAGAGTCGATACCGGAGCAAAGGGGTTGGCCTCGAAGCCTCAACCTGCACCCTCTGAGAGGTGTACTCATGACGCGGTAGATTCGTATTGTTGAAGGCAATACAGAAAAAAACAAGTATAATACCAGTCTTAAGTTAGCTAATAAGACACGCAGTTTTCAGCGACCTGGGGACTAATTATGTAACGCTGTAAAAAAAATTGTAATTTGTAATTGATTAAAACTAGTACTTTTAGGATTTTAAGGAAAAAATTAAAATTTTCTTAACAAAGCTCACAACGCCACCCAGTTCAAACTTTAGCATAGCCCTTGAACAGTTATAAGTTGCAATTACGAATCGAACAATTTAACTCGCATCCATAATTTTTAAATTCTGTCCCGGTCGTCCAGTAGTTTAGCACACTGCCTTACTTCCGATGGTCTCGGGTTCGATTTGTCACACAAAGTATGTATTCAACAGTAAAAAGTATGTATACATTTTTTGTAAATAAATACATAGAAAAAACCCAGAGCAATACAAACTATCATATTATTTCCATTGGTCTGGGTTCTTTTCTATATATTTATTTACAAAAAAATGTATTTAAGCATTTGTATGACTTGTCCAGTACCCATAACACAAGCTCTGCTTAGTTTGACAATAGATTGCGTTGTATGAACTGTCCAAGGTTATTATTATTATTATAAGTAATAGTAAAACAAGAAAGACTTTATAAATAAAATACACTATAAATATTAACAACTATTTATTAAATTAAATTAATTACATCATTTCTTGATAACAAAATGTAAAGGATTTATTCGTAACACTTATTTACTCTCTTTTACTTATAGTTGTAATTTCATTTAAATTGTAATAAAATATAAATTATTTTTAATGTTATTGTTATTTTAGAATAGTAATTAATGATTTTGTAGCATTGATTCTAGTTTAACAGAATTAACAAAAAGGCACATTTTTTAATTTAAAAATTGTATACCTACCTAATTAAAATGCATAGCATTGATCTATTAACTAGCACTACAAGTTATTATAAACGACATCAAAAACAGTATAAATATATAAATGCACATATATTTATACAAGTGAGTGAGATGTCAGACTTTTGCCAAGTTGAAGTGGAAACGCTACTACACATCCTATGTGGTTGTAGCCCCCTCATGCATAAAAGAAAAATCTCTTTTGCAAAGTTTATACTCTATTCCGACTCATCAGGATTGTAGGATATTCTTAGAACTTCTGTTTAAATTTGTACGACATTTTTAGGAGCGATATCTCCATAAAAACCATCGCTCCTAAGTATATGCTACAGGTATAGGCATAGGCTCCTGAAAATAACCCAAAGCCCTAAATAAAAAAAAGATGTCAGTTCATTTTTTTTTAACAATACATTATTAATATGGATGTCGACTCAACAGCAAGAATGCCAACCATACGCAAGTCCTCAAAGGTAATTTTTGGTCTTCAGTACAAGGTCAGTTTCAGTCTCTTACCATTTTGTACTAGATTTTGATTAAAATACGAAGATGCAAGATGTACTAGGTTTGAGAGTCATATTGAGCCAATGCATTATATAACATTTTACCTATTCGTACAATGTAAACGTTGGCAGTACTGTTCAACTGTCAAACAAGTCAGGCCGTGAATACGGCTACTATGTATAAAAACATCGAATTAGCTAAATAATTTTATTGTCATTTAATTATAATTATTCGTATTAAGACTACTTTTATTTATTTATTAAAAGTTTTAAGATATCATTTATTATAGTGAATGACTCGCCAAATTGCAGAACAGAAGTAATCGAAGAATTTAATATATGCACCGGTTCTTGGACTACAGATATACTATAATACTTAAAAGTTTTTAAATTAATAAGTGAGAACAAATAAATTACTTTTTCATTTAACTAAAATTCGTTATTACGGGATTTCTTATTCTTTGGCTGTCTTAATTATACGAGTAAAATGGAAGACAATAAGCAAGGCACCAACAGCATCCTTAATAGATATTAGTAACTATAATGTATCTCATAGCTAAGCTACAGACTGGTAAAATCCGAAAGCAATAAAAAGCAACTCACATTAAAATAAGCGTCATTCCAAATAACTACACATTTAAAGTCATACATATTAAAGCATACAATAATAACAATAATATCGAAATAATAAGTAATATTATAATTTTGGATAATCAAAACGCGAACGGATTCATTTTAAACTAATATCAAAGAGATTTTCAATTCAACTGTACTTGTTGTCGATAGCAAACTTTAGCTAAATAGATTTTGCAATGAATATGACTTGTATTATGTTATTCAGCTGTAATATATTTTTATACCTTGTCATATTAACATTTTTCAGTGTAATTTAAAAACATTTGGTGTTGTCAATAATATTACTTCAACAAAGTACTAAAATGCTCACACACTGTGTCTTTTTTATTTGAAGTTATGTAAGTTCAGATATCATAATTGCTATAAACAATTGTATCTTCGCGTTTCGATATATACAACATAAAATTTTATACATGTATAGCGATATAGTTTTATACATATAATTATAAACAAATAAAAACGCCTTATTCTATAATAAACTAACAAATCTAAGTACTAAGTCCACTTAACGACTAATTTATTGCAGTTCTACTTTTTGTAAATACATTTATATGTGCGCCAAAGAATAATTACTTAATATTTCTGGCCACATCATTATCACTTCAACGTTTTACATATTGTTATAAACGTGATTTTATTATAGAAAACATATTTTTCCTCAATAAGATACATTGGTCCATTCATTATTTGTACAGAATTTATTTAGTGTTATATATTTAACAAAGACAAACTAATTAAATAGTGACGTGATTTCTCTTAATTAGATTGACTTTTAATGTTCTTAATGTTACAGGAGTTCGCATCAGATAAACAGATTTACCTCAGCCTAGACACTCAACTAATCAGGCGATAATATAATTTATTAAAG
Organism: Achroia grisella; assembly: GCF_030625045.1. NCBI lineage: Eukaryota > Metazoa > Arthropoda > Insecta > Lepidoptera > Pyralidae > Achroia > Achroia grisella. The sequence continues at coordinate 3,107,602 of NW_026712653.1, read as the reverse complement.
ACTGTGCACGAAAAAGTTTTTAAAGTTACCGTGTTAGCTGCTTTAAATTCAGCTCTACCTGCTCTCCTATATAACGACGCTATATTACTCCGCCTATATTTTCTCGTCTCTCCCGACGACGCCATAATCTCACTCCTGCCCTTTCCACGAATTTCGCCGACGCTATATTTTTTCGTCCGCGTCATTCTCGCCTATCATCAAACTATATATTCCCATGCGTGAGTTTTTCTCATATTTGTACCAACACTATATTCTCTAGCCTATATTTTTTTGCCCACGTATTTTTTCTTTTTTCCGACATCATCTACTTACATGCACAGTAATAGTAAGAGACTTTTTATAATTAATTAAAATGCGTTTTGCAGCGTGAGTTAGTTTTATAATTAATATAGTATTAAATGCCTAATTAATTATGGTATAATCACACTATTATAACCACAGGGACATTTCGTAGCAGAGTAAATTACTTTTATGAATTTTTACTAAATTTAATTTGAAATTGCTACTATTGTTTGTAATAATACTGAGTGCATACTAATCAATGGGTGATCGTTCAGGTACCTATCTACTTAATACAAATTAATAACTTCAGGTCATATCACGAGATTTTTATCATTATCATATTATTTTTGAGGTAATAAGAATACAATGCGATCTTTGGTTTTATGAAGTAATAATACATTTTCGATGGTATAATAATTTCCATTTAGAGGTCTAAATTGAAATTGAGTATTTGTTTTATTGGACTAGAGTATATAAGGAGATTATGATGTGGACAGATCCAATAGATGGAGATGACATAGTAAATAATAGGTTTACAATATATAGAGTTGGATAACATTTACGGGAAGATGTGTTATGGATTGAATGTACTTCGGGGGATTGCACCTCGCCAGACCTAGTTAAATCGTGTTTGCAGCTCTATATATCTCTATATCTGTTTTCTTGTACGCGTACGTATTCAAAGATACTACAAAAAGGGCTGGTTCTAATACTTGGGCAATAATGTATTAGACACTGTTGAAGATAGATTTTTTTATTTTATTGATGACATAGCTAAATAAAATATTACACAACTTGTAAAATTTTGCTAAAATATTTGATAAGTGCGTGACAATAAAGGACGTAGTAATAACTTAACTTAACATTGAATATAAATTATTTTCAAAGAAAATTAGATAATTTTCCGTCCTACATAACCAATTGGTAACTGATAAAACTGTCTATATAATCTATCTATGATAAAAAAATAATTATAGTTAATTGAAATAAGCAATACAAAGTACATTAGAGGCAAACTAATTTATGGCACATTAATTGAGTTAAAAAACCATAGTTTGATTAAAGACAAGAGTTGCGATGCGTGATGTAGGGAAAGTAAACAAAGTGTTCAAGGTTAGGTAGTGTAGTCGCGGTGTTACCTCGACTCCGGCATTGGCACTGGTAGGTACACTGTGCGGTTTTTTTTATGGGTAAGAATTCCACACACCCCCCCACCCCCTCAGAGGGGAAATGAGGGTTATTACCCCCCTGAGGGGGACAGTCTTTTGAATATTTTTCCACACGATAAAAAAAGGATGAGGTAGCGTTCTGTTATTTCTTCCTACACACAAAGGGCGCGACATAATTGTACATTAAGCAGGCAATACCTTATTTTAACGGTTTAAAAAAATCCTAAAATATCCAGCAGTTTACAACTGTCTAAGTGTAATTGTCATTATTATTCATTGTATTCATATTACAGTAAACTTTGGTTTCGTTTATAAAAATATTTACAAAATTGGATTTTCTACTCGTAAAAAAAATTATCTAATCACAGCGTTATAGATATTACAAAACAATATTGTTTTGTTTTTAGTATACTACATAAAACGGTCTACACACGAAGCTAAAATTTAGGGCAATACCTCAACAGTGGTGGGGTTAATATCGGTTCAGTGGGCATATCTAAGTGATGACGTGAAACTTTCAACAGTCCTGATTTCAGTACACAGGAGGCGATACTTTTCTTAGCTTAGATTCTTAGATAGCTTCTTTCTTTTAGCGTGTTCATCGGTAAGCCAAGGCAGCATGCCAATGGAAGTACATTTATATACTACCGCGACTGCTATAGCGACGGCTCGCTCTGTGAGATGTTTAGAGTCGACCCCTCCTTTATAAACTCGGAGTCAGTCGGAGTCTTAATAGCAATCAATAAGATGAGATTCATAAATGAAAGCCCAAGTCATGATTATGTAGTGTATATACACACGAGGCGATCTAGAAAGCGATATATGGCGCACCTCTGATCCAGTATTGGCGATTTTATTGAGGTTTTTTAGGAAAAGATCTCTCCTCATTACTGCTCCGTTATTACCCCAGAATTTAGCACGTGTAGACAATTTAAAGCGTTATAGCTACCTACTACTATAACTATATTTACAGCGTAGTTTTCATCTTAATTCGAAGCTCTTCTGCAAATCCTTGAGCATGTCCCAGAATACCAGAAGGAGGACAGTGTGTGGTGCCTGCCGTAGGTACGAAGGACCTATACCTTTGTAGAAAGCTAATAGACCTTCGGCTTTCGTGATCTTTCTGGCACAATCGGTTATCCCCGAGTACAGGAGACCGCGGCCTTCTGCGTCCACAGCTGTAACGGAATACACATTTATTTATAACACACACATTGTCACACCTGGGCGGAAGGGGATCGTTAGTAATGTGGTCTGATGACCCCATAGCTAACAATGTACTACTTCAGGTTGGCATTCGCGGTTCCACCTGGAAACTATCGTCATCACGCGATTGGCTATCTGACCTGACCTCATGCTCTTCTATAATCCTCCACTGGAGCTCCACCAGCGCAAACTGTTAGCACAAAGTATGCACCATTCCATTATCATCATTATGAAAAAAAAATAGTCACTTGCAATTACCCTGATGTTGCAGGTGTTTATGGGTGACAATAATAACTTACCATCAGCCGAGCCGCAAGCTCGTTTGTCCATTATGTCATATAAAAAATGTTCTCTATCACTTATCATCAGCCGAGTCGCGAGCTCGTTTGTTCTTTATGTTATATGAAAAAAAGTTCACTACCTTGATTATACAGCCGTGTCATGATGACATCCATGGGTGTCAGCGCTACCGTCTTGACTATCGCCCCTATGTTGCTAGCGACAAACGCCGACAAATACTTTGACTGTTGGAACATGTCATTCTGATCCATCCACTCCTTACATCTGGAAATGAAATTGTCACAATTATAGTAGTTACCTCAGTAATAGACAAGTTGCATAGTAACAGATTATCATGGTATGAACATCTCATGTGGACCATGATTTAGAGAAGATTTTTAATATGAAACTGAATAGATGTAAAGGTAGAGGATGTTCAAAGAAAAGATGCAGGGATTGTGTGATAGATGTTATACATAATAGGAGAGTAAGCTCAGATCTGACGACCGTTAGGGACAGATAGATGATGGATGATACCGGCCCTAAATCTAATGGGACAAAGGCACTGATGATGAATGATATTTATATGTTTGAGTGCCATGGGTTTTTACTCATGTATTATATCATTATATTTAGAAATCCCAAGAAAAGTCGTTGATTTTGATTTGATACCTTACTTACAAAAAGAATCTGTATCTCGTACAAAAAATTGTTCGATTTTAATCATATTTGCTTACATGGTGACGATACATAGATGTCTGGTGAGCCAGACAACCAGATTTTTATTCTATTGGAGCTCTACTAGTTGATACTGTTAATGTAGAGTACCATCTCCAATATTAATATAGTAATAAGGTCTTAACATGAGAATTGGTATATAGTATATAAGATTTTTCCTTTTCTACCTTTCAATTTGATTGTAGTAGCTATTGTCAGGAGCTGACCATTATCATTCATAAATCAACTATAGGTGAATATATGAAGTTACAGGTGTAGGTAAAAAAGCTATTAATATTAACTATGGTAAATTTTGTGAGTCAGATTAGTTTATAGTTAGTTAATTATAGTTAGTTTCTAAAGAATCCATCTCTAGTTTTATAAAACTACTAACTAAATTCTTTAGAAACACCCACCACATACTACACATATATATATCATATAAAACATAAAAAAATGCAAGTTTCTTGCTAGTTCTTCTCAACTGAAATAGCTAGTGAAACTGTATTACCATACATAATGTTATAAAATACATAGTTATATAAAAATATTTGATTGGACAAGATGCCAAAGGATGAATGTACATAAATGAATTTCTTTGCATTTGCATATACTAGACTAATTGCATAGGATATTTTTTTTACTCAAACTCTGTTACAATTCGACATTGAACTGTAGAAAGACTAAAAGGGGAAATAATTATTGCTTTATTTAATTAGTTATGTATACTTACACAGCATAAGCAGAGATCTGTGATGCTGATCCAATTGAATTCCTTATCATCATACCGTGAGCTCCTCTCCATAGACCTCCCAAGCCATTCTTTCTATAAATCTTTGTCAATGCATACACAAGTCCACGATGGGCATGTTGAGTGCCCACTGCTATTTTCTTTGAGGAATATGACATTAGTTGGGTCTTTACAAGCTGTAGGGGGCTGCCCACGAGCCCACCAGACAGGCCCGACAGGGACCCGAAGAATAAACTATTTAAAAACTGGGTATTCCCATTCTCATCTCTGAGGAGCCCGTAATTGTCAGCTTGTTGGTATATACCTAATCTGAAATACATATTTAAAAAAGGTAATTACAAAATAAAAATACTACACACTATAATTAAATGAGATTTCATGTTACACCACTGCATTCCCTATTCATCATTGAACATTTATAAATGTGAAAAGAATGTAAAATGTATATATTGATTTCCTTACCTTACACCATTCACCATTAACTGAAACCACAATGCTGGCACAAGACCCTTTTGTAACGAAGCAATGCCATCATGCTTTATAATAGTGTACATTGCATGTGGTATATTCTTATAATACACAGCATGCTGTCCCTTAGCACGGAGTTCGCCTTGGAGTTGCATTCGAGTCTTCACCACATCAAACGGGTTACTAAAGAACCCTGCACCTACACCGGCCAGCCCTCCCACAACAAAGTCCATTGTGCTACAAATGATTGGCACTCCATCACAATTTGTAAGTGTACTGTTATTTTAGAATTGTTAATTTCCATTTCATGCAGATTAGAGTTAATTTTTTTATTCAAATAAGAAATAACTATATCACCATCCCTGTCTACAACCCTCCAACCATAAACTCTATTATGCTACAAATAATTTTAACACCCATCACAATTCATAAGAAATCTCATATTTTAATATTGTTAATTTCTTGACATGCAAATAAAGAGTTTTTAATTATTATTCATTATGAATTTAAGGTGTACAGATCAGTACCTACTAACCCTACATACTACTATGTTATTAAGTGATACCAAGAGCTATTTGAAGTATATGCTCCTTAAAAACAAATATGCTAATATATTCAAATTTTACATAATTATTGCTGGTGAATATAGACAGTACTCAAAGCCGTAAAAAATCTATGTTTATATATTATGCATAATATAATTGTATCTTTTTCTCAACTCAAAAATAGAAGATGAAATTATAAACTATATTTATTTTTAAATAATTTCAATTAATGTGATCCATACTTAAATTAAAAAAATATTACTGTCTTGATTTATTTAAAAAAATATAATTTAAATAATTAGGAATGAAATATTGAGACAATTAATATCTATGGGCATTTAGTTATAATTTTTTTTATCCATTAGATAATAAATAAAGGTAATTATTGTGGATACTTTGTGGTTAGGTAGAGTTAAATATTTAAAAAAAATAATAAAAAATAATTAACATGTAGAATGCTAATGCTTACACTTCTTAAAATATTTGTAAAATTTATAATCAACTAATGAGAATACACAATGTTGAAAGTTACGTAAGTATTATGAAAATCAAAAATAGAAAATCCGTCGTAGTGTTACAGAAAAATAGGTTTCATATGTAAACCGCAATAGTGACTAGCAAAATTTTGAGTTGATGTCACAAGTTATATTTGAATAAAGAGTTTTTACAACACGTGGTTACTACGTAATTATTGTCATGACTGCAAGATCAGTGGAAATATTTCCATTATTATCTTCAGATATCGTTAATAGATCCTCGTCAAACTTAAACACACACAAGACGTTTAAATATGAATGAAGTAATAAGTACCTTTTTATTTATACTGTAGATACACTAATATTGTCTTCTACATTTTATTGTAAATTTGTAACTTGTCATCTCTTAAATTAACTGCTCCAAATAGTGGAATTTTTATTTATAATAACTTTGTTTCGTAATACTCAACATCTTACTTTTTCGGTAACGAAGAAGAACGTCATTATACGTCACAATTTGATAATGACATTCGCAAATTTCGTAGTCAAATGACACATGCACAAGTGACAGATGAACGGCTGATTTTACGTTCCCAATTAGCTAATTTATAAACATTATTGTTAATGAATACTGTATTAATTTAATATATAATATATAACTTAATTTTTGGGAACAGTGATATTTTATTGTAGTCTAAAATTTTGGAGATATAGTCCTTGCTATTTGATAGGTGTGACGGGTGTGGGGGGCCTGATAAATAAAATTAAAGTGTCTGTAATTTCAGATTTACAGCTTTTACTAAATGAATATATAATTTATACAGTACTTACATAAAAATTTTACAATTAAAAGAAAATGTTGTCGGCTTATTTATTCTTGATAATTTCTGATACGGCTGGACTGATTTTGACGCGGCTCTCAATCACAAATAGCCACTACAAATAAATAAATATGTCTTAGACTACTTTTATTTCAAATATTTTAATTCAAAACAAGTTAAATTCCAATTCCATTCCGCTGAAATTGTGGGAAACAGCTAAATATTTGTATTTTATATATTTTTTATAGCAGCTGAGATGAAATGGAAGTAAAAATCGAAAACTTCTAACCAGAAAAAAAAATGTAGAGCCTCAAACTCACAGTTTCACTCTCCTTCTGTCTCAGTGCAGCAGCCGGCAGGATAGACTGCGCGAAAAACTCCATTGTTATGTACCATGTTAAGCTGATCTCCCATTGGTTACCCTATATACCTTGATTATTCTCCTCGATGGTTTAACGGACTTAACGTTATGCTCAGCGTATCATACTTTAGGTGACCCGTCAGCGTTAGCATTAGCGCAGGTACTTGTACTATTCCACTACTATCCATAAAAAAATGTCTTTATTTAAATTGCGTCAAAATGTAAATCTCATTTGTAGGTATTCTAAATACAACGCTTATCAAGTGAAGATAATGTAAATTAAGATTATGTAAGAAGAATGATATGAGAACGTACTTTGTACTTCGGTGTGAACAATTACGATCTACCTTTTATGAACTACTTATCTATTTTTTTTTTTGCAATAAATGATTATGAAATGGAGCACCCGCTATATATATGCTAATGGTATATGAAAGCAAGAAAAAAGAAAGAATACCTATTACATTTTATACCGAGTGAATATTTTTTATTAAGTACATCAATACAGTCGAAGGTTAAACTTCAGTTGATGTGATTCATTTGTTAATGGCAGAAAATAATTAATGACAATGTCATTAAAAAATTACTAGACGTTGAAATTTACATCAACACTACCTAATATGTAAATTTTTAGTATTTTTAATACATGCATTTTTTTAATAAAAGCTTAAATACAAAAATGGCTGTTACCAATGCAATGTTTCTTTTTGAAGTGGTTGTAGAAAGTGTCAAAAGTTTAGTAGAGAGTCGACATTTAATCATAAGAAGTGATTTTGCAGATATATTCTCATTAGAATTGAAAGACCCCAAACAAATTCATATTGTTATGCCCGAACCTCCTCCATTACCACCGGAGCCGGTTGGTAAGAAAGGAAAGAAAAAGAAACCACCTAAACCAAAAAAAGGGAAAAAAGGCAAAGTGGAAGAACCACCACCTGAACCAGTAATTCAATCAGGACAGTCAGTTTTGTTTACTAGTAGTGCAGAATTCCTTATTCAGAATATGAACAAATTCCCATTGGAAGTGTCTTTGTGGAGTAAAGAAGATATTTTTGTCTTCATTGGATCCACAAGGATTCCGTGGGATAACGTATTTTTAAAATATTTGGAAAATATTTGCGACTGCCAAGAACCTTTACCTGTTACCTTAAATGAAGAGTATAATGTTTTCGAAGAAGGTACGGCAAAGTTAATGGCAAAAATAGGTCTACAGGTTAAGCTTACCTATTTAACTGATAAAGTAACAACATCATTTCGTACACTCTCTGAAGATCCTACAGTTAAGAAATGTTTATACACTGGCATTAATTCTAAAACAACTTCTTATATTTGTACCATGAAAACAACGGATAAAGACTTCGAAGAAAATTGTAACAAAATCGAAAACAACTTTGTTATAGATAAAACAAGGCCAAATAAAATAATTTATGCAGATTACAAAAACGCTCCCGGTGCTAATCTCTCATTAATCAATGAAGGAGATTATTGTTGCATGGGCAATGCAGACAAACCGCCACAATCTATTTATAAAGCACCAGAGATGTGCCCTGATATTGATCATATTATTGATTACGTTCGAAAAATTATTGTCTCCTGTAATGACAATATGAGAATGCTAACACCTCGACCAACTATTAGCCCTAGATATAAGGCTACTGATATTGATAAGCTTTGTTACTGTAAAGAGTCTAACTGGCCTACAGGTAAATTAGCAGAAAGGTTTAGAAAAGAAGTGCAGGGCGATCCTTGTCTTGTTTGTATAAATGTTGGAAAGAAATCAGAAGATTCTCGAGGAGGAACGTTTGATATAGCTAACATAAGAGGTCCTTGTGGTAGAGCGGATTGCAAAATAGCGATAGAAATGAGAGCTTATTTAGAAAATCTAGTTGAAGAAGATAATAAGGAATTTAATATTGAAGATGTAATAGGACCTTGTGGTAGCAAATCTTGCAATCTCGCTGAGAAAATTAAAGAATTTTTACGTCATGAAGGCGTATTTAGCCAAGGAAGTAATATTGAAGGTCTGTCTACTCAATGTGCTTGCGTAAATAAAATGCAAATGGCTTTGACTAAACGAAACTCTTGTTCATCCGTATGTAGTAAAGATTGCGATGACAGTGGTAGTGAAGCCAGCCCATGCGAGGGAAAGGACTGTCCTTTTAACAAGCAACCACAGGTATACAATGTTTACTATTTCACTGTAGAACACGAATATGACAAACAAAATAGTCCCACATCTACACCAGTATCGGGTAAATCTTCAATATTTAAATATTGCTCAACAGACTGCCCCAGTATGAAGGCTTCTGACGTTACATCGTGTTCCAAAACCGCTTGTACTAGTGTGACGAGCAAAAATGATCATGAACGCTCTGACAATTCAAAATGTCAAGAACCTGCATGCCCAAACAAGCAGCACTTGCCTCCAAGCCCTGCGGACAGTGATATTATTGTACATTTTGACGATATTCATAATACATGTTGCATCAAATCATGCGATGTAGCTGATAAAGTAAAACATTTCATATCAGATGGTATCAGTAGTAATAAAAATAAGACCGGGCAAGATGATGATCCGTGTTACTGTGATTGCACATGTAATTTTAAATTTTCAAAGAAAACCACCTATTGTGCCGTTTGTGGTGGTTTCGAATGCCTAGGAGATGAAATGAGAGATCAGCCCGTATATACTAAGCCTCATCCATGTCCAGTGTACCACAAGTTATATGACAAGAAATATATAAATGTCCCAAGTCCATTTCCGGAGGAAGAAAAGTCCAAGCAACAAGCTGATAACATGAGTGTTAAAAGTTCAAAAACAGTCGCCTCCCGTATAGCTGCAGTGGACCGAAAGCTAACACCAAGTCGTTCTATAAAAAGTATACCCGACAGAAAGTCTGAGAAAAAAGAGACAAGAGAGAAGATTACTAAGAAAGTAAAGCAAGAAAAAAAGAAAGTCGGAAAATTTACAGCCAATGTTGAAGAAGCACGTACGTATGTTTATTATAAACTTTCGCGTATGCATTTTTAATTCTGCCCTAGTATCCTCCATCTCTAAAGTATTAATATATAATATACAATTTAGATTTAAGCTGTTTAAGTATAACATACATACATATTATATATAATTTTATTATTTTAGTTACAAGTTAGAAATAATAAAAATAGTTTTTGTTTGCATTAATCGTATCTCTTTCAGCTCTACCGGCCGTAGAAAAAAAGCCTGTAATTAAATACCCATATCCTCCAGTTCCTAAATATATGGGCTGGAATTGGATTGCTGACGATATACCTGGAATGAAGGTAAATAGTTATAATAAATTAATACACATTTTAGAATAACCATAACTTACAATTAATTGTTTTTTTAATATTTACTGAACTTCCTGTAAAACATGGTTCAATTCTAAGTTTGTACAAGTATTTATTTCCTTACATCTGTATTGATGATAAATCGTGTTCTTATGTTCTCTTATAATTAATATCTATAATATAGAAAATTTTACGGTTTTTAGCCTCGACCAAAATGGAAACCCGGTGCAGCTAACAAAATTTTAGTAAGACGATATAGAGCTATGAGAGAAGGTATCGATATTATTGCCAAGAAAAAACGAGCAATGATGCAGCGCAAAAAAAAGATAGAAATGAAACCAACTTTGGTTGTGAAAAAACAGAATGGAGAGTATACAGTGCAGATGGAGGTATTTAAAAAATATTCAAAGGAACGATTATTGTTTCAATACCCTTATGACGAAAAACCACCTTTAATATATACAGTCGGTAAAACGGAAGCAGAAAAGCTTAAAGTACAAAAGCAGCACGAAAGAAGAGAACGTAGAGAAACAAGGCGTAAAAGCAGACTTCTACAATCTAGTTTTCGAGATAAATGTCAGGAGATTTGTTTAAAGGCATATAACCAAGCTATTGGACTACTCCCGTTACCGAATGCTAACGATCCCGAATGTCCTTGTTATACGGAACCTGTGAAAAATATTAGCCCTCCTGTAGATTCATGTTCTTGTTCCGAAGAAGGAACTATTTCTAGCAGCGACACCGATGGCGATGAATGGACTATAGAGTTTACACCTCCAGCCGCTAGATGGGATGTGAAAGCCAAACACCCACCAACGTTAACAGAAAACGAGAGTCAGTATTCTTATTTAGATTACAAAGTTAAACTCTTTGATAGGTATGGAAATCCTGTTCCTCGATATTTTAAAGGTCCCGATGGTAAACAGGAATGCAGTGACCTAGGCGGATTTTGGGGTCCTGATCATATTTGGATGGAAATCAATAAGGACGGTTATATTGGTCCGGACGATCGTTGGATACCAATTAATTTTATTGGACCAGATGGTATGTTTTATTCGGCTGAAGAGGGATCTTTTACTGATAATAGTGGAAAGTTGCTGAAGATAGGCATCGACGGTTACGTGGATAAAGATGGTAAATGGGCATGGTATACCAAGAGAAAGTCACCAAAAGATGGTAAATCTAACGTATCAGGTTCGACAACAGATACGAAGAAATCTAGTAAATCTGCTTATAAGCAGGAGCCAACAACAAAAAATATACCGAAAAGTACGCCAACCGGTATAAGTACTCCTCAAAAAAGAAAAGGGGATAATAAAGGTATGGTATTGCCGGTGGCAGCAACGAAAAGCGGAGCTGATAAAATAAACAAAACCGTACCTTATTCATCTGCCAAAGCGAAGAATCCTGTTGTGATGAGCGTTTCAGTTAATTACAACAGGAATATGATACATACAGATAAAATGAAATATACAGATAAAATGAAACAGTTAGATCCAAAAAAGATCGCAAAATATCGTGAAATAATGCAAGGATTGGAAATGTATGATGATTTGAAAGAATTTAGAGCACCTATAAAGACAAACAGAGCTTCCAATACACCAAAAAAGATGTTATCACCGTATAGCCTGAGCGGCACTAAAAATACTCAGCCTTTGACTACTATTCCATCTTCTGCTAATAAAACAATGACGTCTATATCGGAAATTAAAGAGTAAAACATACGTAGGTTTTGTTAAAGACATTTACATTTGTACATCTGAAACTATTACTTATACATTCTTATTGTGAACTAGCTGTACCCGCGACTTCTTCCGTGTGGAATTTAACTTTATATTTCTAAAATAAAAGATTTTTTCTAAAACAGAAGTAGCCTAAGTTACTCCTTATTACATCAGCTACCCGTCAAAATCGGTCCAGCCGTTTCAGAGATTAGCCGGAACAAACAGACACACAAAAATTGTAAAAAATGTTATTTTGGTGTATGTACCGTATTTATATTAATAATAGTTTTTAAATATGTACCGTATTTAAAAACGATTATTTCAATATTACAGACACTTCAATTTTTTTTATTGGTATAGATATGATAATGCCAATTGATATATTATTATTATATTATTCATTACCACCAAGTCTATTAATTTCTCACTATGCCGTAAGCACGAGTTTGTCGCTGTCTACCCACATATTAATGTCATAAACTACATTACTTTTGTACCATTTTTTACAAACAAAAAAGTTATTGCACCTTGCGTTTATTGCACATACATGCGTTTATTGCACTTACAAGTTCATGATACCTAAAAGTAAATTAAATGTATTTATGAATGAGAACTTATGGCCTGACGGAATAGCATTCCGTAGATTTGTTACATATAAAAGTAAGGTTAATAATTTACCGTCGAGTATATAATATATTAGATACTTAATTTATTATATGTGTACAGATAATTATTTAACATTAATTAATGGATATAAATACTCTTAATTTTGATAAGTTTATTGCTAAGTGTGTAAGTTATAACTGTAAGTCACTAAAGAGGTCGGTTCAATGTATACGAAACTTATGTAGGAATGTTGACATTATTGCCCTTCAGGAGACATGGCTGTTACCACATGAACTAGCGGTACTGGGGACTGTGGATAATAATTTTGGTTATTTTGGCAAATCTGCCGTTGATATGTCAGCGGGAATATTAAGAGGTAGACCCTTTGGTGGAGTAGCACTCTTATGGAGAAAATCGATATTTACATCTGTCTCTGTTATTCCGTGTTTGAGTGATCGTATCGCTGCCATTAAAATTACAGTCAGTGAACGCACTATGTTGTTTTTTAGTATATACATGCCTACGAATACTCCTGATAATTTTGTTGAATTTTGTAATTGCCTGAGTGAAGTAGCAGCAATCGTCGAAAGTTCAGGTACCGAAAATATATATATTATGGGAGATTTTAATGCGCATCCCGGTGAATTATTTGAAACGGAATTATTAAATTTTTGTAATGAACAACAATGGAGTTGTGCCGACTATGTTATGTTAGGAAGGTTCTCTGGCACGTTTTCGTTCATCAGTGATGTATGTGGAAGTAAACGTTGGTTGGACCATTGTATTGTAACTGAAGCGGCATTAAGAACCGTTTGTGATGTGGAGATTTATGAGGATGTATATTGGTCTGATCACTTCCCGCTTGTAGTGCATATTAACTTGGGTATAGTAGCTATGAATACCTCTGTAAAATACCAAGACTGGCAAAGAGATCCGGCTATATGGGGTACACGAGAAGTGACGCAGGTAGATAATTATTTTCGATTGTGTACAGAAAGTCTTAGTGCTTTAAATGTTCCTTTCGATGTTAGTCAGTGTGGTGACAGCTTATGTTGCAACGAAGGACATAGACAGTCAATTGATATTTTCTATAATAATATGATTTCATTAATTCGAAAAGCGGCTATCCTTAGTGGCAACTCAGAAAAAAGCGTATGGAGAAGGCATGCTGTGCCTGGCTGGAATAAATATGTTAGGGACGCTCATAGGCAGGCGAGGCAGGCTTTTATTAACTGGAAGTTCTATGGAGAGCCACGATGCGGGCCTCTGTATGTAACTATGAGGGAAAAAGGTAAAACATTTAAAGAAAAATTAAAATTTTGTCAAAATAATGCGGAACAAATTAAGTTGGATATTTTAGGCGCAGAGCATAAGGGTAAGAATTTTAAGAGATTCTGGAAGTTAACTCAGAAACTCAGCCCTAAACCTTCCATTCCTGTGAGCGTCAATAGCATAAGTAACCCAAAGAATATTGCGGATTTGTTTATGAATCATTTTAAGGTGGATCCAGTACTACAACCCAGTACGCGGTCGGAATGTGCTAGGAGCACTAAGTCAAGGGTACCAGTACAGTTCTCTACGGACGAAATAAAGTACGTTATAAAATCAATGACAAGAGGTAAATCGCCGGGTCACGATTCACTTAGTGTAGAGCATTTCCAGTGTGCAGGTCCGCAACTCCTGAGGGTATTAACTGCATTATATAATCTGTGTATACAGCATTCTTATCTTCCGAATGCATTAATGAGGACTATTGTTGTACCCATAGCAAAGAATAAGACTGGCGATCTCTCAAATAAAGAGAACTATAGACCCATATCGTTGGCTACTATTGCTGCGAAGGTGCTTGACGGTGTTCTTGAGAGACGAGTAGGCAAATATTTTAATATACACGATGCGCAGTTCGGTTTTCAGCCAGGACTGTCGACGGAGACGGCTATTATGGCGCTCAAGGACACGGTCAGGTATTATACTGATAGAAGTACACCTGTCTATGCAGTTTTCTTGGATCTTTCCAGGGCGTTTGACCTGGTTAATTATGATATATTATGGTCAAAAATGCATCGCCAAGCTGTACCTTGTCAGCTGGTTGATTTATTTAAGTATTGGTATGATCATCAAGTTAACCAGGTCAAATGGTCGGGTTCGTTCTCGGAAGAGTATAGGTTGAGGTGTGGGGTGAGACAGGGGGGACTGTCTTCTCCTGCACTCTTCAGTTTATATGTGAATGACCTGATTGATGGGCTTAGCAGTGCCAGGATCGGATGCTCCATACATGGAAACATGATTAACAGTATAAGTTACGCGGACGATATGGTGCTGCTGAGTCCATCGATTAGTGCACTTCGTCGACTGCTGAAGACGTGTGAAGAATATGCGGAGTCACATGGCCTCCGATACAATGTTAAAAAGAGCGAGGTCATGATATTTCATGGCAAAAATAGCACACAGAGAAGTATGCCGGCGGTATGTCTTTATGGCACACCATTGAATCGGGTGTCGCGGTTTAAATACCTGGGTCACATTGTATCGGGGGACTTGAATGATGACTATGACATAGAGAGGGAACGAAGAGCGTTGTCGGTCCGATGTAATATGCTGGCCCGTAGGTTTGCACGGTGTAATAACGACGTGAAGACAACGTTGTTTAAAGCGTATTGTCAGTCGTTTTACACGTGCGGCCTATGGTTTGGGTATACGCAGAGGGCATACAACGCTCTTCGTATACAGTATAATAATGGGTTTAGGATGTTGTTGGGGCTCCCTCGGTTCTGTAGCGCATCAGAGATGTTTGCAGCAGCGCGGGTAGATGGATTTCAAGCCATAATGCGTAAAAGAGCTGCATCACTGATGTCCAGAATTCGGGGAGCTCAAACAGCATCCTAAAAACTGTTGCTAATATACCTGATTGTCCGCTCCAGAGGCACTGGATAACGTTGCATTGTGGACCCAGTGCTTCTGGACGTGGACACAGGTACATGAATTAAATTTATCTACGTATATGTATATTATAAGTTACTAACATAGTTTTATAAGTTTTTTACTAACACTATATGGATGTAATTCCGAATTAAAAATAAATAAATAAAAAAAATAAATAAATATCTATATCTTGATTTTGAGCTTATCTTTACATAGTATAAAGTGAAGTCGCTTCCACTGTCTATCCACTTAGATCTTTTAAACTTAAACGCAACGGATTTTAATGCAGTTTTTAGCAATAGATAGTGATTCAAGAGGAAGATTTCTATGTATAGTACATGAACACCCGTCCAAAGCGGAGGTTAATATTATAAATGTTAATGTTAACTAAAAATCTTTTTACAAGTTGCCTTTCACATGCCTAGCTATAGGGTTATGCGGCTACTATGGAAATATTCCTTTATATTGTATAAGACTGCTGACCTCCGTAATTTCGTCTCAGTCTCACATTCCTAGTTTTTGCTACTTTTTTCATTGCGGCTCCGCTCCTTTCTATCGTAGCGTGATGTTATAGTATGTTTTCTCGATATATAAGCTATCCAACACTAAAAGAATTTTCAAAATCTGTTTAATAGATCCAGAGATTACAACCTCACAAATTTGACCTCTTTTTAATATTAGTAACATTGTTATAAAAAGATATTCGTCTACAAATAGCTATTAGCTACTCAAAAAAAAATATATACATTTAGTTTCAGATTTTGACATTTATTATATTTCGGACATTTAAAATTTTAAGTTATAATGTGTTTTAAAAAATATTATTTAAAATTCAGTAAGTAAATTTAATAGAAAATCTTATCTAGTTATTTTTAACACATATTGAAAATGGCTTTTTCGGATTCAATGTTATTGTTTGAATTGGCTATAGAAGATTTGAAAAGTTACGTTGAGTGTAAAGATTTTTTAATAAAAAGCCAATTTGCTGATGTTTTTTCACTTGATTTAAAAAATCCTAAGGATCTAACTCCAGTTGTACAAAATAATTTGAATAAGAAAAAGATCAAAAGAAAATCTAAAATAAAACATTTCTTACCTATTGATAAGATAGCTTTACAACATAAAGTACTAGCAGGACAAACAGTACTATTAGTAAATAATATTAATGAACTTATATCAAACATGGAGAAGTTTCCAATTGAATTATCTTTTTGGAGTAAGGAAAATCCCCAGTATAAAATAGGCACGACACATATTCCTTGGAATTATCAGTATATTGATTATATTAAGAAATTATACAAAAACTATAAACCAGGTTCTGTACTACTTCATGGATATTATAATGTATTTGATGAAGTTACTTCAAAACGAATAGCTACAATTAAGCTCTCTATCAAACTAAGTTACTTAAAGCATGAAAATACTACGCAAAGTAGATCTCTCTCTAAAAATAATAAAGATAATTATAACACAAATTTTAACTATAAACCTACAATTCTAAGTGCAATAAAAAGAAGTTGCAAGAATACAGAAAATTTCGAAACTGGTATTAAAATAAATTCATTAAATAACAATCATGAAAAAATAACCACGAGAATATTTAAAATAATTGATTCAAAAGAGAAAACTAAACTTAAAGAGCCTGGTACAAAAATTGTCAACGACGACAATATATCTATAAATAGCTGTGAATCGGCAAATAAGAAGTGTATTAATACTATTTGTACAAATATGAGTTTAGTGAAAAGTGATACGGTCTTAGATCAATATCAGCGTAAGGAATTAAGAAAATCTAAGTCTAGCTCTGAAGTAAAGTATTTAAATACACTGAATTACATCTTTGGAGATAATACGGGTCCTTATGGTAAACAGGTTTACTGCGTAGGTTATTTTACTGTAGAAAAAGATCTTAAATCCTCTAGTGCATCAATAAAAGGACAAAGTTCAGAGAAATTAGATGACCTTAAAGCGGGTTACAAAATTAAGTTATGCGACAGTGATAATCAGAGTAAGAAAGAAACAAGTTGCTCTTGCAGTCATAGTTATTGTTCTTTGGATTTACCGATAAAAGATGCACAATTTATAAAAGTTACAAAGTGTCAAAAAATTGACTGTGATGGTAAGGTGAATAAAGAATCTATTAAAGATGAGCGTATTCTATTGGATATGTCTAGTATGCAGAAAGAGTGTTGTGATATTACACAAGCCGTAGAAGAAGTGGTAGGAGGTATGAAAGCAAAAATGAAGTTTGGAGAGGATCCTTGCTTTTGCACATGCGAATGTAGGTTTGGATTTACAAAAAAGACAACATACTGCAAGGTTTGCGGTGGTTATGAAAAGACTGGAGACGATACAGTTAAAAAACTTGGTCAAGAATCTTTTCCATGTCCCATTTATCATAAATTAGTGGATAAAAATAAATTAAAGACTTGGAGTACCTCGGGTAGTGATAGCAAAAAGAGAAATGAAGACAGTCAGAAAAATTTTAAATCCCCTTCTAAATCACCAACTGAAAAACGGCCGATAATTTCTGAAAAGAGCGCTGAATCCGAAAAAGATTCTAAAAAAGGGAAAAAGAAAAAGAAAGATGATCGTTTTAAGTTTAACTATGGTTATCAAGGTATACGTATGTATTTATTAATATTTTTTTAATTTTTTACTTTTTTGTACTTTCTTAACACTTATTTCTATAAGCTATATCTTCATCTTGCTGTATGTTTATGTCAGGCAATCTTTAATTGGCAAGATACATCGTTGTCCGTAATTAATTTGATTTTTATAATTCCAGCACCTCAAATTGGACACGGTCATTGTGCAATGCCCTGTACAGGAACCCTTGGCATAGTACCTAAGAATATGGGTTGGCTGTGGACTGCCGAAGATGTCCCCGGAATTAAGGTATTTAGATCATTTTTACAAAATTAATTTTGTTTTTTTTTTAATTCTTTGATTTTTTTTATAGTTTCGACCTATGTGGAAACCAGGCGCAACGAATAAACATGTAGTGAGATTATTACGAATGGCTAAAAACCCTGATGTACTTATATCAAAGAAGAGAAAGAAAGAGGCGCGATTGAAAAAGCGATCTTTGAAGCGACCTCTCTTAATTGTACATAAGAAGAATGGAGAATATATAGTTACTATGGAGACAATGAAAACCTATACGAGACCGAGAACTTTCAATCAATATCCTTATGAAGATAAACCTGTATTAACTTATACTGTAGGTAGAACTGACGAAGAAAATAGAGAAAGACAGAAAAAGAAAGAACGAGAGCAGAGGCGACTTGAAAGAGCTCAACGGGAATTTATACAAAATGCATTTACAGACATATGCCAAGAGATATGTTTGAAAACGTACCAACAAGCGTTAGGTATATTAACTGATGCAGAAAATCCTGAATGTCTATGTCATCCCGCTCATACCGATGGTGACAAAACAACGGTGGATGTGTCATGTTCATGCTCGGAAGAAAAATCTTCCACTGGTTCCGACACCGATTCCGATGAATGGGTAGTTGAATTTACACCACCTAATGCTACATTTGATCCCACTTTTAAAAGTAAAAAGATCATAAAAACAGATAATACAAGCCAATATTCATATTTAGACTATAGAGTAAAATTATTAGATCGTTTCGGGAATCCTGTGCCTAGATATTTTAAAGGACCAGATGGTAAACAACAATGTAGTGATCTAGGAGGCTTTTGGAGTCCTGACCACAACTGGTTGGAAATAAATATCGACGGCTACATAGCGCCTGATGGAAGATGGGCACCTAATGGCTTTATAGGCCCTAATGGAGAACAAGTAGATGTCGAGACTGGAAAGTTCCAAACCAGTAACGGTAAGTGGTTAGTTGTCGGTATTGATGGTTATATTGACAGCCAGAGTAGATGGCGTTTCTATCAAAAGCCACGAGGTACGATACCGCAAAAAAACCGAAGACAGATTGGAGTTAAGGAACAAAAAGGCGGAGCCGGCGATAAACAATACGATAAATCTTACAAAGGTTCTGAAGCAACTTGGAGTTGTTTTAGTGACGCTTCCCCGAAACAACTGTCAAGGATGGGAATTATTGGTCCTGGGCCAGACAAACGATTATTATTATCGAAATTACAGGACATGCTCGCACGTGGCGAAGATGTGCGAATTCCGGAGCCTCCTTTAGTACCTCATTTTCAATTGCCCGGAAATGATAAAACAAAACGAGTGGTTCCGTTGACAGGTTTTTCTCGTGGTTTCCAAAATAATAGAATAAAATGTAGACATCCTGTACCCTCGGAGAAAGGCGTAGTAGCTGTGGATGATCACGGGAATAAAACATATTTCAAACTAAAAGAGTACAAAAATTTGAGTCCAAAGGAGAGGATCGCTAATTTAACAGACCAGGGTATCAGCTTAAGTTCTTTTCACGTACCTTGTTTCCACTCTTTTATCAACACTGAATATATGAAGCAACAACAACGTGAAAGGCTGGTAGCAGCTGATACAAGCAAAATTGTTCATACACAAACTGGCTAATTTCATTCACATATATGTCCACATTGATATTTATGGTGTAGGCTTTTGTGTTGTTTTATTAGAACTAAGAGCAAGATTAATTCGATATTATACTAGGTAAATTATGTAACGTCTCTAATTCTAAGACAAATAAATGTTTATTATGTACTGATTTATTTTGTTTTTTTTTGCAACTTATGAAAGACAAGCTGGCAAGCAAAAAGTAAGATTTATTTTACATTTTTTTATTCATTCTATAAAATCAAATAATTCCATCATTCATCGCTTAATATCATTTTAGGTTACCCAAGGTTGGAGACCAGGTGCTGTATCAAAATATTTGCTACGTAAATTAAACAAAGCAAAGCGAATAAAATCTTCTGTTGAAGTGTCAGAACCATGGAAGAAATCTAAAAAACGGATTGAAGAGAAACCAACTCTTATGGTAAGTAAAATAAATGGCGAATACAAAATTGAAATGCAAGTTACTCCGCCAGGCGAAGGATATCAAGACCAATGTACTCCTCTAGTATACAAAATAGCTAGAGCTGATAACGAAGTTAGACTAAGAAAGTTGGAAAGGAAGAAACGAAAGCTTATCAGGAAAACTGTCGGAGATGCGTGGTCTGAACGTTACCATCCAGAAAAATGTGAAAACAGATGCCTAAAAGCCTACAAACAGGCAGTTGGTATTTTAACTTCCAATAACCCTGATTCTCTATGTGTAAACTATGAAGACAAAATGGAAGAGGTTAAGAGCTGTTCATGTGACGACGAAGATATGAGCTCCGATAGTTCTATGGATATTGATTGGGAAATACATTTTTCACCTCCTTATATGAATTAATATAATTTGATTAATTTTATTCGTAGTTCATCGTTTCATTAAAACGTAAACAATAATACTTACATACCTACATTGCTTTTCTATACGTGTAAACTACGACAAATAAAAATGACTTTCGTATTCCAAATTAGTTCAGAGTGTGTAAGAATGTATTAATTATTCTTATTTTCTGCAACATTATTATCGAATATTATACTATACTAGTTGTTCCCCGACTTCGACCGCGTAGAATAATGACCTTGACCAAATAAAGTTTCATTGTTCTAGCTTCAAAAATTACTAATTTTCAAGTTTAGTATTAGTTTGCATATGTATTATTTGTTTATTTTTAATCAATAGCCTAAAAAATAATTTTCAAGTTTAATGATGATACTTCCTACAATCTTTCGTTTACCACTGACACAGACAGACTTACACATTTATATTATTTGACTTTCACATTTATATTATTGAGTAAGAAAGTAAGGATAAGGATTAGATCGGAGAGGCAATAACGGAGATAAGTGAACGGAACAATTCTTAAGATAAAAGGACAACAACTCTTATCCCACTGACTCTACACTTACAGTGAGATGAGAATTATTTTTGTAAAGAAAGTACAAAAATAAAACACTCCACTAGAGTTTACGTTTCATTTTCACTTTCAGTTAACATATTATTTAGCAGGTCCCAAATAACAAGAGATATTGTAGTGTGCGGTGCAATTCGTAGATAAAGAGGTCCAATGCCTTTATAGAGGCCGCGAAAGCCTTCAGTGCGGTATATTTTTCGGAAACAGTCCCATACGCCTTTGTAGAGTGTTTCTCCCCCAGAACCTGCGGAACAGCATCATTTAAGACTTTATTTATGCCAAATATATTATTTTGGTTAGCAATATAAACAAACAATACATTAAATATTACAATAAAACATACACATAAATATATAAAAGTAATACGATATTCCTAATTAATAATATAACGACAGAAGGTAACACTTTAAAAAAAACATGTTAGGAAATATTCGTAAATTGCAAAAACTATCAAAGTGCTGATGAATTTTGTGATTTATAAAAGAAGTAGAATTAAATGCACCTTTACTAATTTATACCGTCTATTTGGTGTAAAATGTTATAAATCGAATTGATTCATTTTTAACGAGAAAAGAAACGTATCTATGTGTCGCAGGTGGTAGGTGGTGGTTTATGTAAAGGAAGAGTCGCATAAATCCACCCTACGCATGCTATACATCCATTTTATTTTAACTATGGTATTTTCCTTTTTATACTTTTTAATTTTACGAATTACTCTTTCTATTTCGAATTACTTTTTTATCGGAAACGTTTTGTTTTTGTTAATTGTAGTCATCTCACATAGTAGTAATCACGTGTAGACGTTTCATAGATTCAATTTTATAGTTCACTTAGATTAAAGCCGGTGGCATCTCTTAAAATATAGTGATTATTTATTTAGTGCATCTATATACATAAATATTTGATAATACTACACGCCAAAAACCAATTATACCCGAATCTTGAAAAATTTTGAAAATATCTTTACATTACCCTGATTATAAAGACGTGTGCTAATAATATCCAATGGCGAGTCAAGAAATATAATCAAAAAGCCGGAGACTAAACTCGACACGAACGCGAGCTGTTTCGGCGATTCTTCAAAGTACCCTCGCTTAAGCAGCTCCTGTTTCATTCTGTAATATTTGAAAAAAAATCGCCTTTATTACCCTGGTTATAAAGTCGAATGGTGATGACGTCGAAGGGGCACACTGTAAATGCAACGATGAAGCCACTTAATGAGCTCGCTGCGAATGCAAGCCCAAATGGTGAGGTGTTCAATATTTCGTGGTTCAGCAACGCCTCTTTAGCTCTGGGAATGTGATTTCAATTGTTATAGACACAACAGTGATATTACGTTGTAAACAAAATATATGTAGTTATACGAGAATCTTATCTCCAGTTATACCAGAGATTAAAAATACTTCTAGATGTTTGAATAATTCCTCGTAAAATTATTTTATTAATTATACGCAATGTAATATATCTATTGTACACTGCAGATCATACTCGTATGGGATAGTCACTAAAAAAAATTATTAGGGAGAAATAGGGACTATCTCATACGAGTATGGTCTCTATGGTTTTTGATAAAAGGAAAATAATACTTTTCTATACTAAAACATGGAAGAAATGATTCATTGATTTAAATAACTATTTTTAAATCAGCAGAGGCATTTGAGGGCGTTATAATTATGAAGTATTTATTTCATGACATTTAAGTTTTGATACTGTTATTCCCAATATTAAATATTAATAATAAAAAAAATAGTACTTATTAAAAAAAAAATAGTAATAATTTTACATAGAGAACGAAGTGAGCTGGGCGGCGCTGCCGATTGCTAATCTGGTGCAGGTACCGTTGATTCCCGCCAAAAATCCTCTCATACCTTCATACCTATACATTGTCTTCCAGCCATCCCAGAAACCTGAGAAAATAATATTGTTTTTAATCTTAAAACATTACAACCCTATTTTATGATCAACTGGCTGACCCACGAAACTTCGCTCAATTTACAAAATATCTTTATAAATTATAATATATGTGTTATTCTACGCTATATTACTGTAAAGCATCATCGAAATACATTCAGTAGTTTCTGCGTGTAAGAGTGACAAACATCCATCCATACTATCAAACTTTCACGTTTAAAATTATATACCTTTGTAACTATGCTGTTTTCCTACAGCTATGCTCGGGTGGGAAGCGGCTTGTATCCTCGTCTTCAACACAGACACGGGGTTGCTAGCGACCCCGCTCAAAGCGCCACTCACGCTTGACCACAATACACAGTTACCTAAACTGACTTCCCCCTCATTGGTCCTTGTCCATCCTTGAACTTCTGCAATGTGATATATACCTAACCTAAAAATCGCCGACGTTTTATTTAAATCTTTTAAGTATTGAAAGATCCATTAAGTCGAAATATACCTGAAGACCTATATGTGTAGTATGGGGCAGGGGAATTATTAGTAATGGGGAATGACTGATTATTAGTAAGGTTGACCTCCCTGGGAATTATCATGTTAAATTCCTGGTGAATTTGTCAAGATGAGTTGACTGACTTGACCTATTATCTCCTTGACCTTGACCTTGACATATTACTCATCCTATTATCTTGCACTGGTGTCCCGCCAGCGTATACCATTAGCGCCAACGGATGCACTACTCCATTCACATCCATTGAAAATATATGTATACATATATCACGACGAATGACGAATTTCCAAACCAAACAAACTATCATCCCCCATTTGATTATATGCTCTTAAGTATAAAATTTAATTTTTAATCATATTTGTTTACATTTAATCAACAGCCTAAATTTCAGTTCGGTTTCGATAAGATTTCAAGCTTCTAGCTTTAAAAATAATGATATTTCAGACGACCTCGGTGGGCTAGCGGTCTAGCACACCGGTTTACGTCCGATGGTCGCGGGTTCGATTCCTCGCACGGCACAAACATTTGTATTCATGAGTATGATTGTTTGTATCGGTCTGGGTATTTTCTATGTATAATATGTATTTATTTACGAAAAAAAAAATTATCTATGTATTTGTATCAGTAATCTAGTACCCATAACACAAGCTTTAGCTAGCTTAACTTGGGTCTAGATGACGCTGTGTGAATTGTCCTGAGATTATTATTATTATTATTATTATGTCCATACGTTTTATCTCCCCTTACAACCCTTTTTCGCATTAATAAGTAGTTTAAATCCTTTCTTAGGGTCTAGACTATTTATGTATTTAATTTCATTTAAATCGGTGCAATAGTTTTGGCGTAAAAGCGCGACAGACAGACACACACAGTTTCTTTTTATAATATTACTAAAATAAAAAATCATAGCGTATTTATTAATGATTACGAACCTAACAGAGTTCATACTGAATCCCAACAATACAGCCGGTACAAGGCCCTTCTGTAATGCAAGGGCGCCGTCGGTGCGCGCTATTACGTAGAGTGCCTGAAAGATGCCTCTGTATCGGGTAGTGTGTTCGTTCCGAGTACGCAACTCTCCTTGCAGTTGCATGCGTGTTTTTACTACATCTATGGGGTTTGTGAAGAATGTTGCGCCCGCGCCGGCAAGCCCGCCAATTAGGAAGTCCATGATCTGGGAGTGAATATTTTAAAATGTTAATTTAAATTAACATTAAAATTTAATGTTTTAGAAAAATTCTACAGTCTAATTTAAATTTAAAAGTAATTTCATTACATATCTAGTGGCCCCACTGAAAATCAGCGCTATTGTATAACTTAGTTGTAGGTACTACAGTATAACTACTGAGTGGCAGTCATATTCAACGTTACCAGTGTGTTTTAGCTTTTACGATGTAATGCTGAATAAATGTCTTTATTATTACTATTTATTATTATCATTACATAATATAAAGCAAAGTCGCTGTCGCTGTCTGTCCGTCCTTATGTATACTTAAATGTTTAAAACTACGCAACCGATTTTGAAGCGGCTTTTTTAATAGATAGAGTGAATCAAGAGGAATATATAATACATGTACACCCGCGCGAAGCCGGGGCGCGTAGCCTCTATCTTTATAAAGTATGAAAAGTCTTCCGCTGTCCATATATCTTTCAAATTAAGCAACGGATTTTAATGAAGTTTTCAGTGATAGATAGAGTGATTCAAGATGACGAACGACATATAAATCTACACCTGTGCTACGCCGGGGTGAGTAGCTAGTCATAAACATTTAATACAAATAATATAATTTTAACATTTCAACTAGATCTCGGTAGTATAGCAGTTTAGCACGCCGCTTTACTGCCAATTGTTGGGGGTTCAATTCTTCGCACGGTACAAACAGTATATAATTGTTTGTATTTAGAAAAAAAAATCTAAGTATATCACTTGTCTAGTACCTGTAAAAAAAGTTCTCATTTCTGCTTTAACTTGGGAGTAAATGGCACTGTGTGAATTGTCCAGAGATATTGTTATATTACATTAAAATTTGACAAATTGCTCTAACTTACAAATGCCAAAAGGTAGTGGGTTCAAGTAATGAGCTAATTATTTATAAAATTAACTAATAGTTACTTAGATAAGAATAGTGAATATTTAATTAGTTAATTAATTTAACCGTGACATTTTTATCAAGCATGTAGCGGTATGTCTGCAAACAATCAATAACACAGTTGTATAAACAAAAATATATCTTACTGATATACAAATAAGTATCTTATTCACTTACTCAAACAATTGTCTTCCAAATCCATAAAACGGATATTCTAGAACACAGAGCAATTCATATCTATAGAAGTATTGTTTATATTAAAATTAAATAAAATGTGCAAATTTGTTACTAGATATGAGTAGCGTTCGTTGTGAACGCTATACTACTGGCATGCTTGCAATGTATACAAGATAAAATAGTATAACATACGCAAATTGCATGACGTAATAGGTAGTCACGTAACTGATAGTAATTTTGGCGAGACGCCTGAAGCGTGTATGGATATGAGTTGATATTGATCACGAGTACCTACGGATGTTAACAATGATAATAGTTATAGTAAATTGATAAAAATAATAGAATCTACTTCATGCTCTTTGATTTCCATAATATTATCCATAGAGAGCACAACGGCCAAGCTCACCATGCCACCGTAGCCTCAAAGATAGACTTCATACGGTTTTAATAAAATTAACAGAGTAAGTAAGGTAAAAAAGGAACAGTGGGCGGCCTAATCGCTGAAAAGCGATTTCTTCCAGGCAACCTTAGGATGGAGAGGGGCGATTAGACTTGAGTCTGGTTGATGTGTAACAATAATATATAGTGAGAAGTGATGTTAACATAACTATGTATACAAATTATATATTATGGTCTAATCTAATTATATATTATTAATTATCTATATACAGATGAATATAGTACGTGTACTGTAAAAACTTTATAGACTTTTTTACAGAAATTGCGTGGAGCGAGGAGTATGAAGTTTCCCACATTCACAATGTATTTTTATTGCATAATTTAAAAAATCGCATATTTTTTTAAATTATGCAATAAAAATACATTATATAAATAAGAACATTTCATACACTACAGAGTATTTGACACGCACATGCTTATGTAGATACTCTTTTGTTTATTGTTAAAGTTTGTGGTCACATTGAGAATAGATTGATATATATGTATTGAACGAATTACCGCGGGACTAAACCTTCGATTAGGGGAAAACGGACCTTTTGTAATGGAAGCTAAGTGGTCCCAATTGCTACCATACCATCTATCTGGTGAGCCCTGTATGAATTCGCCACGACAGTCTCGAAAGGTTTTAAAAGGAATATATAATAAAATATTTTTTTACGTCTTTACAACCAATATATTTAGACAGCGCTTATGACACAAGAACTTTTTAAAAACAGAACAAAAAATGAATTTCTTCTTCCTAAAGGGCTAAATGATCTGACTTCTGTTCTTGTCATTCTGCATTGTGTCCCTTATACCCTCAGCATAGGCGGTGCGCTATTCTATATGCATCCATTTAAAAAAACATGGTACTCGAAAGTGTCTTGTCTAAAATATATGTTTTATGGTTGGTCTTATGATTTGTTTCTTATCATAATCTCTGATAAGAAAACTCTAGATTCTAAACAATCGTTCCGAAAGTTTGCCTACTGTAATAAATAACCAGCAACCTAATAGTCGAATTATAACGGTGGTTTTCGGGGGTAAAGCGAGAAGGTCAGGCCTTTAACCGATCTATCGTTTCACGGTGATTCATACATCACAACTCACCCCGTGAACTTGACCTTCTGTGATTCAACTAAAAGCTTTCACACTTTGTGTTAATTCATTACCTAGTCATTGTTACTTTTATTCTTTGATACTTTATGCTTTATACACTCAGATAACATGAACATAGGTAGAAAACAAATATCCATTCATCCATCCACCCATACTCATAATTTTTCGCATTTACAATATTAATAAAATATTGAAACTTGATGAACCTTTCCCTATTACGGATAATTGTAACGTTTACATTCAGCCGCTTCCCCTGCCACTCGCGCTGCCAGTCTTTTGACTCGCGACGAAAAACCGACAATCGAGGGAGCGCCGGGCAGCACGAGTGGCAGCGCCAATGGCATGGGAAGTGTTTCCACTCGTGTTTACACTCTCGCGCTGCTCACTTATGTGCTCACTTAAAAGGTTATGTGCTCACCTCTACCCACTCGGGCTGAGTGTAAATTGGGCATAATAAGGAAAGGTAAAGAAAACCGAGATATATAGGTATCGCGTATTTATCGAAATACGAGATATATATCTCGATTATCTGAACAAAAATATTTATAAACAACAGTATATTGGGTTTGCTTGCTGTACTGCCCTATCCTATAACTGAGATATGATCTCTTCACCGGGGGACCGTGGTACTTAGCCCGCTCTGTTACCTAATTGTTACACCTCCACTACATACATTACATAATATAAAATGAAGTTGTTTCCGCTGTCTGTATGCAAATCTTTTAAAGTACTTAATGGGTTTTAATGCAGTTTTTAAATATAGAAAGAATTCAAGAGGATAATACATGTATACCCGTGCGAGGCCGGCGTTGGTAGCTAGTATAAATATAAAATAAAACTACAACAGACAAGAGAATTGTTTTTGTTTTGTTTTATTTTATGTTTAATTCAAACATAAAATAATATCTGTGATACGTTGTCAGGTGTTCGGTAATTGATGATTTACGAGCTCGTGGGGCTAACTAGTGATTTCGTCCTCGACACGTGGCATTTTCCCCAATGTTTATGCGCTTGACCCAAATAACGTTCCAAAGGCCGCTCATGATGTCTGATATTTATCTAGATTGTATTGTAATAATGGACTCCGATTGTCGATAATAATAAGTTGTATTATTAATACATGGTTTTACTACTTTGTTATATGGGGATGTTTTGAAAAATGCATTTTCTTTTTTATGTACGGATCATTATTATATGAATTATTAACCCACTGTTACTTTAAATGTGTATTATCATAGAGTGGAGCTTTCATCAGCGATAATAATAAGAGTCTACTATGAGACTCTCATCACAGACTCCTAAAATTAGGCCAGAAATAAAGAGTTCTAGAGGAGAACCGATGGAAGATGATAGTATGAAAATGGAGTTGAGACAATTTATCATGACTAATTGACGGCCTTGGCGATCCAGCGGTTTAGCACACCGCCTTATTTCTGATGATGGTAGGTTCGATTCCTCGTAAGGCACAAACATTTTGTATTCATGAGTATGATTATTTTTGTCGGTCTGGGTCGGTCAGGTATCAGTTATCTAGTACCTATAACTCAAGCTTTAGTTTAACTTAGGTCTAGATGGCTGTGTGAATAGTCCTGAGATTATTATTATTATAATTCACCAGGAATTAATTGTTATAATTTCCAAGGCACCACCAGGATATCCATTAGTTAACACTGCTAGTATTAGGGCAATTAGGTTACACTATTACCAATAGGTAAATAATAATTTTAGCAACTACTACTGAAGCATTAATATTAAAAAATTGACTTTAAAACATTTAATACATGGTTATGTAGTATATATGTAAGTATGGTTGGTTTTTTTTGTGGATGATAATGGAATGTTGCACCCGCTTGCGCTAACGGTTTACGCTGGCGGGGCACCAGTGGAGGATGATAAGATGAGCATGAGGTCAGGTCAGTTAACCCATCTTGACAAATTCACAAGGAATTTATCACGATGGTTTCCAGGGTGAACCGCGTGGAGGTCAACCTGACATGGTATATTGCTAGCAAATGACCATTAGTCCACATTACTAACAATCTCCTTTCCCCCCTGTATGGTCGTTATGGTTTATAAGAAAAATAGGACAATGTTCTATGGTCAAATAGCCATAAAAGCCATTGCTTTTCCCATCTGAAGAGATGGACTAAAGAGGAAACAATAATAATAAATATTTGCCGCATCAGTAGAAAATTTCTGACTTCTTTGATATTATCCTCACATTCTGCAAGCTCTACTATACTTAGCTAGGGTACTACTCTACTACCCGTGCGGGTTAGTATTACCACAGATAACATAACATTATATACCTTATTTTACAGCAAATAAAATAAGTGAAAAATAAAGGAGTTAATAAAATAATAACCTAGGATAATTCATACATCACCTAGTCCCAAAAAGGGTTGATGGTAGAGGGAATTGTTAGTAAAGGTCGTGTAAAGAGGACTAGTTAAGCTATTGCTAGCTATGTAGTACATATATTATGACTGCCCGAATCTGGTCGGAAACCATAGTGCTTAATTCCTGTTGAATTCGTCGCTATGGTCTAATTGATTATTTTTAGTGGTGTCCGCCAGGGTATTCCTTTAGCGTAGGTTGGCTTTGTTACCATTCCATCATAATCCAATAAAAAACGTCCCAAACCAAACAGAGTTTGGATTATGGGTAAATATGGGAATACTATATATAGGATGTAAGTTGAAATGTCGCCTTGAAGGATTAAGACCGAGGTAACCTAGGCACGTGTCTGACTTTTTAAAAATAAAAAAAACAAAGTATGTATTATGACTGAAAAATAGACTTGGAATTGCAATATTGTCCTCCTTAGCATTAGTCCGCCACTGGGTATCGCGATAGTTTCCTAGTGCATTCGATGTATATCTGTATGCCAAATGGACAGACATATAATTAATTATTACATTAGAGATGCCTAGAACGTTATGTCTTTATAAACAATAAGTTACAGGTAAATCAAAGCATCTATATTACACGCAGTATTATCGATTTATTTGGTACTTAATTGACTACTTAAGTTGTAATTGAAAAGTTTTGTTATAAGTGGCGTACCTACCTATATAGAAAAGTTCAATGAAAGAAAAAACAAGAATGCATTATTAACTGTGATAATAATACATTACTATTAGTACTATTAACTTGACAGTATTATTATTTACTTTGCGTCGCCTAGTAGTCGAAAAGAACTAAAGACCATAATTTATTTAACATATAGATAAGTTTGAATATCATTAAGGTTCTATTGTCACAGACTATACTTCTATAATTACAGTCACTGACAGTCGCACAGACAGTAAACAAAGGAGTATATATGCGTGTGTTTCAGATACATAGTAATGTGTGTAATGTTTTTTATACTAATTAAATGAATTTTTTATGCAGACTTAGACGAGCATGAGGTCAGTTTAGTTAGCCTTTCGAGACTAATTCACCAGGAATTTATCACGATGGTTTCCAGGGGGAACCGCGTGGAGGTCAACCTGACATGGTACATTGCTAGTAATGGGGTCATCAGGCCACATTACTAACAATTCACTTCCCCCCAGGTGTACATGTAGTATACATATAAACCTTCTTTTGAATCACTTTATCTATTGCTTAAAACTACATTAAAATCCGTTGCGTTGTATAAAAAAAAGTAAGTGAACAGGCAGCGTAACGGTTTTCATTTTATACTACATAAAGAATTGTAAAATTTCATACACCTCGCGCAATTTTCGTAAAACGGGACCTATCTTATAAATGTAATAATTAAGTTACACCTTTTATAATATCACATCATAAGAGGACCGACATATTCTTGAAGTAAAAATGTCTATAAATAGGAATATATAATTGATATAGATAATATATATAGACGTATATAAATAGATTGAATAGAATTGTTTGTCTTTATGTAAATTGACAATCGTAATGCGTCAAGTTTATATCAATCGATAAATCAATTACAATAAAACATCCGCAATAATTTTACGCCTGAAAAAGCGACTCAGGTGACTGACAATACTTCTTGTTTGTAGAGCCGTGAAGGTCACGCGATCGATTCCAGTAATGATGGTCAATTACACCACTGTCCACCCACCACCTCGGGGGTACCCCGTCAAAACTCGGGTCAATTTATAAAGTTTTACTGCGAATCAATAGTTTTTTATCCTTACATTGTAGTTTGACGATTAAGTTCATTTCGTTCTACCTAAAACTGTATACAATAGTAGCCATCTTTTTTACGTTTTTATTTTAAATCTCTAAAGCTTTGGGTACAAACACATAGAATCTTAAAATTAAGAACTGTCAGTCGTTATTACATGATTTTTGTGATATCTGTGATGCTGTTCATATTTATGTTAGGCGATGGTTACCTCTTTGATGGCTTGTTTCTATAATCAATGCTTATTAATAAAATTTCAATAAATTATAATTTGACATTATTCGTCCCAAATCTATTGCTAATTAATAAAAAAAAATATATGATATAAAATTTATATGCGCAAAATTAAAATACAAAAATTCACAGAAAACTTATTTATTGAAGGTTGCAAATGTAACTGGCCATAAGAGTAATTTTTTCTCAAAAAATATATCTGTCATATCAACACTATATAATTGCAGTGATTACTTATTCAGTGCATAATCCTTCCCAAAAATTTTCCTACATCTAAATTTTAGCTCTCACGTCATCAGGTAGAGTAAGGATATTTTTTATTCGCTATATTAGCGTCATCATCATATTGTTTAACGAGTTATTGTGCGTCCATGCAACGGGAGTGATTACGTGTGATCGGTCACACGCGGGCTATCGCGCGTGAGCTGTTCGATTGCCGGCCAGGTAGGGAGGAGGAGGGGGCACCACGCCGCCCAAGGTCAGCGTCGACCGCGGCTGTCGGCGAGCGGGCCCGTATGCCTCCGCACGCCCCATGCTGCCCGGTCCACTTGCACCCCTCGATCCGCGCAAAACACGCGCCTTGACCACCATATATGCGCCGCGGAAATTCAAAACACGGAAACATAGAACGGCGCAATCCAGGATGCTGGACAACGACATCCAGTTCAAAAACACACTATCTCCTTTCCTCCCTTTGCCTGCAATTGGACAGAAAAGTGAGAAATCCAAAACAAAAGTTATTGTTTTGGATTTGAACAAGAACGAAGAGGGTGGTTTGGATAAATCCGCTATCAAGTTGCACGACGTATTGAAACCACTTACGCCTTTGAGGATTCACGGATATGTGAGAAAGAATTCTTTAGACCTGGACAAAAAGAAACCTCAGCAGCTTTTAAGGGAGAACACATACGATGTTATAGAGCCAATATATCTCAATGCAGCTAAAGTAAGAAAAAGAGACGCATCGATAACTAGAAGAGCTCTAACGACTGTGAATTCTGAAAGTGTAGAACATGCAGAAGATCCGCCGAAAGTATCTCCGAAGACAAGGTTTAAGAAAGCTGCTATGCAAGTAGCGAAACTTACATCGATGCCCGAAACGGGCAAGTTATTAAGTTTAAGAGAAAGACAAACGTTTCATTTGTGTCTGAATGACGATGATAAATCTTCGTGTCGTTTAGAAGAGTTGCCAAAAAGTCCCACTCAAAAACTGAATAAGCTTACGGAAATTTTCCAAAACTTGGAAATGAAAGGCCGACACAGAGACAGGATGAAAAAAGAAAATAGTTGGTTTTAGTTAAGAAATTTTTAAAAATATCTAGCATAAGGTTGATTGCAGTATTTACGTGTTTTCTATGAAGTTTTTATGATAAAGAAGAAAACGGTTAAGTGATAATATTAATACAATAAGAGTTTATTTTTGTTATAGAATACAAAATGTTTAATGTTTACGAAAAAAGAAGATATTTCTGATATTGCTCAAAGTTTTGGTGTCGTGCATACCTTCTTGACTAAATGTTACATTTAAGTGTGTGTATTAAAGTGTCTTTTTATAAGATGTCGTTTATTTATTGACGTAAGGTACCTATGTGATAGAGTGTATGGACAGATAGATAGATATTTATGGCAAGTTACAGTTGAAAATTTATACCCGGATAGATCTTTTTTTTTTTAATTTGGCTATTAAGTGTCTTTCCCGTAATGTTATTTACCTTAGTTCAATCACATGGGTTTAGAAATTTTAAATGTGTATATGTGAGTAATATTTTTCCACAAAAGAAAAATATCACTCTATTCAGGCGTTCACAGGACAGGGAACCGATTTCCATGAAATGGGCCGTATTATTGTTGTTGTTTGCTACCAATGTGGTATAAAAAAGACGATGTTGAAATGTTGATCTATGGCTGGACTATATTACCTTATGTATGTATATAGTATAGTGAGAAGAAGAAAAATTATTTCCCGCCGAAAAAATATGAAATATTTTTTTTTTTCAAATAATGGCCTGCAGAAGTATTTTTTACAGTCGCTACATATATAATGGCTAGTTAGTATTATTGTAACATCGGCCTTGGATAATAAAGTTTTAAATGAATTATCGCTCGTCAACTTTGTATTCATAGGAAAATCTTGACCTTGCCCGAACTGGTCAACAAGTGGGTTAAGTTGTTTAGTAAGTAGCGTGTTTCTTAGGCAGCCCTAGTCATAACAATCGTTTTGACGGACTCGATTTCTAGCGGTTTTAGCACATCACCATTTTCCGATGGTCGCGGATTCAATTCCTCGACGGTACAAACATTTGTATTCATGCGTATGATTATTTGCATCGATCTGGATGTTTTTTTTATATATATAATAATGGATGATTGATGGATTTACAAAATTTGTATCTATGTATTTCTACTAGTTATCGCTAATATCCATAAGATAAGTTCTGTTTAGCTCGGGACTAGACGGGACTGTCTGAATTGTACTGAGATATTGTTATTATTTCATTATGTATTCACACCACATCTTTCACGAGGCATTGGTTTCCATCCATATACATGCTTTGCTTCATTGACATTTATACTCATACATTGTAGGTCTAAAGTTAGAACACTTTTACGTCCTCCATCAGATAATAATCTAAATGTTTTTTAAACGAATACTATACAATATACGGTTTATTATAATAACAGGAATGCAGATGTAGGATTCTCGCAACATGAGGACTATGACGTCATGTTGAAGATATGTAAGAACCTAAAACTTTTTACGCCTAAAAATAAAAAAGTTAAGAATAATTTATTTCTTAGAATCTTTAGGCATATTTCACCATATACAAATGAATACTTACTTGTATTTAGACATATCATACTTGCTATTTTATACGACTGTCGATACGCCGATATTTGTAGAAGAATTTGTTAATAGTCTCGCTCAGGAATCAATTAATGGGAAGAGCTCTTCGAACTTTCGCAAGGGCCGTTCTTCATGAAGGTTACGCGTGGGTGACGACTTTGAGAACAGCTAGCCTTGTAATCGAATATTACAAGGCTAGCTACAGTATTATGTATATATGTTATGATTACAGTATGTGTAAAAGAAACTATTATAGAAATAGAAATAATCTTTATTCAAATATACCAATATAAGCATTTTTGAATAGTCACTTTTTTTTATTCTGCACTCATTCGAAAATTAGACTCATCACTCTCACAAGCAGAACGAGCAAGAATCTTGCATGTTGCTTTTTTAAAAATAAATCTTGTTCTAAGTATGTATGTAGGGTTAGGCATGTGACAATCAACATAGAAACCGCTACGCACTCAATCTTTGTGCAATCAGATAATATTGTCAGCGCTAACAATTTAAAGTTTTCTTTTAAAAACGTTATTATCATAAACTCTTCAATTTCAGAATAAGCTTTATTAAAAAAAAGTGTTTTATAAGACATTGGAATCTTTTTTCTTTTATATATATATATATTGACTAAATCCACACTGTTCCAAGTAATAAGGGGTGTTATTAAAAAGAAAATATGTTTTTTCTTGAATAAAATATGGTGGGAAATACACAGAAATTATATTGTTAAATAAACCTCGGATTTAAGGGGTAAGTGTCAATTTCATCATCATCATCATCATTTCAGCTCGGAAGTCGTTCACAGCTGAACAAAGGCCTTCCCCAAAAATCTCCACGACGATCGGTCCTGCGCTGCTCGCAATCTACAAAAACATCAAATTATAAAAAATAAAAAAATATGTATAAAACATAGTAAGTATCGTTAATGATGCCTACAGTCAGAATTGTAGTGAGTTTCCTTTGAAATAGTTGGTCATCCTTTTATACTTCCGGCAGAAAAAAGTGTCGCCAACCTTTAGTGTCTAGTGCTGCCTCTACCTACGCAAATACGAAATTAATATGCGAATACAATTGCTTTATGTATAAATTTAGGGTGAACTAGTTTTATATACATAAAGGGTGAGTAGCGCAAGAAAGACATGTTAAATTTCCCTTGAAATCCGCCATGATTTCTAATGAAGTTTCAGCGGCGTACGTAAGTGTACTGCCTTTATTTTCAGGCTTCCATCGGTTGCTACAGTTTGCTGCTGACGGTAGCACAATTTTTTTTATTTATTGCACCAATATTGAATAGACATGAAAAAAAATTAAAACTAAGTACTAAAGCAAACTATTCCAGACAAACTTTGGATACTATAATGTATGGTCATTTATAAAAAATACCTAATGTTTGTTAAAAAATAGTTATCACGACTGTTATACTATATGGTGTAGTCAGAACGAGTCTTTTTGAACACACAGATATATATTTTGATCTGTCTTTTTGATTATTGTTGCACCTATCTGCGCTAACGGCTTATGCTAGCAGGGCGCCATTGGCGGATGATAAGATGAACATGAGGTCAGGTCAGTTAACTCTTTGTTACAAAATCGTCAGGACTTTATCATGATGGTTTCCAGGAGGAACCTCGTGGAGGTCTACCTGTATATTGATAACAATGGAGTGAAAAGTCCACGTTACTAATATTCCCCTTCTCACCGCTGCCTATCGGATTAGTTTGGTGGTTTGTTAGCGGTGTTTCCATTTCTCAGAATAGTTTATATACATAGATACAGTTTTGAACTCATGACCTTTCAGTCTTATGCCGGGGTAGTAAACCACGATTTATCATCACGTATTACATGTAATTAAATAAAATGGAGAACAAAGACATAAACAAATCATGGACAGTAAATAGTAGTTTGGAAATGCCTGACACATGACAACACGGTTGCATTGCGGGGTTACTAAGTGTCATTCAACTTGTATTCAAAGTCACAGTGCTTTTTAAAAATTCATTGTGTTTCTATAATTTAATTGACTAGAGGAGAAATATATTATACTTAGGTCGTCAAGTATTTTCTTCAGTGTGAAAGACAGTAAACTTGCAATGGCACTTTTTTTTCGAACTATTCTAATAATCGGTTTGTTGACCGTAGCTGGCCTTTACAGTTCTCCAAACGGTAGGAACGAGTGTAGATGGCCCTCATTTCCTATTCCTCCAGGAGGCAGGAGTTCCTCCGGATTCTACAGTCTCCTTCCGGCTGAAGGATAACTCCTGCCTGACGGATACGACTTTAGTCTGAAGGCACCGCTAGGAGTTCGAACCTCGATTTAAACTGTCGTAATTCGTATTCGTGTTGAATAACAAAATTATAACGTACCTTGATTATAACTTTGGCTTGGTACAAAGTTGTCTCCGCAGATACGTCTGTATCACGTATTTCAGTTGGCAAACAGCTTACTTTGTAACACGTGTTTCAGTGAAATTACACGGGTGGGTACGGATGATACGGATGGTATATGTATGGAAATTAAAATTTACATGAGGAATTTTTACATAGTTCATATAAAAATTACTAATGAAAAGTGGCAACGGTCATCTACGTACATATACCTATTAATATCATAGAAAATATAACTTTTATAATGAGGTATCCAATGAGAAAGAATTTATAACATTCCCATGGGAACAGAAGGCAAATTGATAATAACAAAAATATATTTATTTATTACCAGAACACAGACATACCTACTATTGAATTCATAACTGTTTACTTAAAATTAAAAAACTAATTATAAAATTAGGCACCCAATGAGAACAAACTTATAATATTCCCACGGGAACAGGAGGCGATTAATAATAAATCAAACAAACAGATTCAGACAAATCTGTCGTGATCACCTTTAGCGTAATAAATATTTATCTATCAATTTATCATAACTTAAATATATATTGTATATGTATAAATAGTTATAGTAAAAAGCCGTTTGTCATGTTTGTCCGTCCGTCACGCGATCTGTCGATACCTGCATGGGCTCTTTGCATGACCTACTTCTATGTTTACTACACTTCAATATAACTTTCAACGAATAGCGCCTAAAATATATTAAATAAATGTAGAGACGGTAAATTCATCCTCATAATATTAGGAACTAACTGACCGCATACAGTGCAATTTCTATAATAATTATAATAATAACTTTAAACAATTCACACAACGCCATCTAGTCCCGAGCTAAGCAAAGTTTGTAATAAAATAGACAACTGATACAATTTATTACATAGATATATTTTTTAAATACGTACATATTACACACAGAAAACACCCAGACCAATATAAACAATCATACTCAAGAATACAAATGTTTGCACCGTGCGAGGAATCAAACCCGCGAAGTAAGGTAATGTACTAAACCGCTTACCCACCGAGGCAATCAGTCAAAAAACAGTAATACGATAAACGTAATGTCCAAGGGCGAGTTTATCTCTAAGAATAGATTTATTCCAGCAAATATCCATAACATCTTAGAATATTTTATAGGATAATGTGTTAACTAGATCAGTCATACAGAAAAATGAGACATTGAGATATTTTTTTTATAACACACGGGACAAATGAGCATGCGGCTCACCTGATGGTAAGGTTTACCCCTGGTGTTGCGGGTGCTCATGGGCGGCGGTAATCATTTACCATCAGGTGAGCCGCATGCTCGTTTGTCCCCTGTGTTATAAAAAAAAAAGTGATTACCGCCGCTATGAGCACCCGAAAAACCGGGGGAATTGCAAGTACGTTGTTGGCCTTTTAAAAAGGAATAAGCTCTTTTCTTGAAGGTTTCAATATCGTTTCGGTTCGGAAATACCATTGCTGGAAGGTGATTCCACAATGCGGTTGTGTGTGGTAAAAAGTTTCTAGAAAACCGCATTGTGGAGGACCGCCATTCATCTCTATGATCACAGTTTTAGTTTCTGGCAGGTGGTACGGTGGTGAAACTCAGCAGCTGGTGCTGGCAATTCGAACAACTCCTCAGAACACTCCTCGTGATGTATGCTGTAGAAAATGCACAGAGATGCAATATCTCCCCGCAGAGCCAATGGGTCGAGTCTGTCGCAAGGACGTATATATAACAATAAGTAAAAACTATAATAATAAATAGGTACACACAATTATGTGAATATATTATATATACATAAATCGTACATAAATAACGTATAATACTTAAATTAACATATAATTGTAATACATAAATAAATAAATAAGTATAGATACGTATATGTATGGCACGTATAATATTATTGCTGACGTCGCTAGTTTGTTTCCTTTAATAACCACAGATCGATAACTCGACGAGTATTGAAATTGAATCTAAAAATACGTGGCTATGACAAGTTTTAGGTATACATCGGACGCTTAACAAAATACTGTAATAACTCAAAACTTAAAAAAATTTAAAACAATACTTAATTTTTTTTATTTGATTTACCTATATATTTAATTTTGAATTAATCGGTATTTGTACTAAAGGATTTTTTTCCAACAAGGTATTCAAACGCTGTTGGCCGCATCTGGCCTTTACAGCTTCAACCAACGATAGGTGGCGTGCAGATAGCAGTAAACCTGCAGAAGGATATATGGAGCGGCTCAAGGCCAACTTCTGCCTAACAGGGACGACTTTATTCTGAGGGCACCGTTAGGAGTTCGAACCTCGGCATGGGCCATCATTTCGGTCGCGTTTAAATTGAGGTATCGATAGGAGCGTATGGTATGTATTAAGGCTGCAATATAAAATTTAGAAATTACACATATGCCATTGCTTATACCATTCATTTGGGGTCGACAAAACTTGTTTTTTTT
This sequence comes from Achroia grisella, assembly GCF_030625045.1. Taxonomy (NCBI): domain Eukaryota; kingdom Metazoa; phylum Arthropoda; class Insecta; order Lepidoptera; family Pyralidae; genus Achroia; species Achroia grisella. The sequence goes on along the minus strand of NW_026712653.1, from coordinate 3,067,718 downwards.
AATCATCCTTGTTCGCAGTCGTCTCGTTATTTACTCCCTTTCTTGCAATATCATCTTTCAACAGTACATCCATCTCTTTTTCGCCCATCCTGTCCTTATAACCTTATATCCTTCTAACATCGGTCCTTATAACACCGCTTTACTTCCGATGGTCGCGGGTTCGACTTCTCGCACGACACAAACATTTCTATTTATGAGTATGATTGTTTGTATTTATAATTTCCTATGTATAAAATGTATGTACCTATTTACGAAACAAAAATCTATGTATTTGTATCAGTTGTCTAGTACCCATAACACAGGCTTTAGCTAGCTTCACTTGGGTCTAGATGGCGCTGTGTGAATTGTCTTTAAATTATTGTTATTATTATTCATGACTGCTACAGGATAGTCAGTACCAAGAATAGCAATAGTTCTGGCATTGGCAACAGTCAACATAGTGGACGCAATACATGTTGGAATCTATCATGACAGGGGCGAACCTACCGCCGCGTTTCTCAGAATAATTTGGTTTTTTATTGGTATTTTAATCATCGGCTAATCAGTCAGTAATATAAATTGGTGAAATGTTTACTCGTGTTGTCCAGATTCGAACACACTATCTTTGGGTCTATGTGGGGTGATAATAAGAAATAATATAAAGGGGATGGCGAACGTGAAAATATTCGTATTCAAGGGAATAATTGTTTGTATTGATCAGGGTGCTTAGTATGTACAAAATAAAAAAGGATTTCAGTATCTTTTATCATTGTCTAGTACCTATAGCACTTGCTCAAGCAGTGCATGTGTTGGAACTTGGAGGCTAGATGGCGCTGTGTCAATTATCCAGGGCTATGATCATTTCTGCCGCGCCGCCAAACAGCTTTTTCATTGTAAGGTCGTTGAGATATAGCAGTGACAACAACATACGATGGTAGGATAACAAAAGGATATATACCCTCAATGGTCACAATAATTATAAAGACCTCAATGGTCTATCAGTTTAGCACATTTTCCGATGGTCATGTGTTCAACCCCTACACAATGGAGGCAATGTACTATGTCAGGTTCACCTCTACGCGGTTCCCCCTGGAAACCATCATGATAAATTCCTGGTGAATTTGTCAGGATGAATTAACTGACCTGATCTCATGCTTATGTTATCATTCTCCATTGCTGCCCCGCTAAGCATACCATTAGCGCAGGAGGATACAAATATTCGTAATCATTAATGTTTTTTTATTTGTATGAAATATTTATTAATTACAAAAACGGGCTGCACTTTGAATAAACACTAGTACACAGGTGCTACAGTCTTTTTGTCGGGGTTGCTTTAAAGTCAAGAATCGTTTCTTGACTTCAAAGCAGCCATTCACATGCTCCTGGAATTCATTACAGTGGCCACACAATTTACACAAACCCTCGTAACAGTGAGGTCGTTGCGTGAAGCCCGTGAAGACACCAGGAGACTTCTGTGCTTCTGGGAGGAGCTTGACTAGCTACTCGAGTAATTTCCACTCTACTAGATAGAAAATTTAGAGAGGATAATTGCGGAAATATAGTTCAACATACAATACAATAAAACTCTATTAATTTTGGCGACTTAATGTGTATATTATATTTAAAAAATGGTATAAGGTACGATTATATTGCAGTTAACAAGTTGGCATTACTATTATTTTGTACTTTGGCAATTTCTTCTTTAAATTTTGCTATCGTCTCTTTAGCTAGGTGCAGTTTCTCCTTTAACTCTGTGATTTCACTTCTCACTTTGGTTTGAGCGGCTAATATTTTTTCTAACGTTTTCTCTTTCTTCTCTTCAACTGTAACAAAAGAGATTTTATTATGAAAATTCTTAATAAATAGAAAAGAGTAAGAGTAGTATGCTTTATCCTGAGTTGTTTGTTTAAACAAATTTTAAAGGTTTGCGGAAACTTTTTGGAAGCATTATACATTGTTGTAAAAAGTCTTTTAGTTGTTCAATAGAAATTTTATTCCATTTTTCTCACATGGTATATGATAGGTGTTACATAATAAAAATAAATACATATAGGGGCACCATAATAACATAATACCAACAATACAATTAGTTACATTTCAAAATTATATGAATTTATTTATACAGTTCAATAATTATATTTCATAATATCAGGTATTATGAAATATAATTAAATTTATTTATATATTATTAAAATATATGTCTGATATTGTTATATTAATATAATTACAACTTTGTTTAAAATTCAAACACAAATTGTTTTAGTTTCTAAATCTAAATCTTTACAAAATATAAAACAAAGTAATTCCCAATTGTCTGTTTGTTTATATCTTTTAAATTACAGTGATTCAAGAGGAAGGTTTATATTTATTTATTTACGTTGCTTTACATAATTACGGTATACAATGAATTAATTCATACACATAACATGCACCTTTTAGGCAATGCAACATGTAAGAGAGGCGGACATTTTAAATATTATACTAATCATCTATCTTGCAAGTATTCTTCAATTTTCTAATAAGCTTTATTTGTCAACATTTGTTTTGATTGGATAATAAATTTATTATATCTATTCTCATTTTTTATAATATTAGGTAATTTTATTGCATTGGAATAGGGGCCAGAAATATTATTTATATATATATTTTTTATGGGTTGTACTAAATCGTTTTTGTGGTGTGATTCATAACGGCGGGGTATGCTTATAATATACATGTTATAGTATAGAAGCATAGACATTCCAAGAATTGTATGAAGCCAGGTTGCTAGTTATATATAAAATTAATTGAAGATAAATAAATTAAGTTACAATTCTTACAATCTGTTTCGTGTGTCCATTGTCCGTTAGAAATGGGCTTTATACTGTTTAATAAATGTTGCATTAGTTGTGTTGGCTCTTGGAATACTATCTCCTCGTATGACTCGCTAACTAATGCCCTGCCAACTGTTGGTGGTGCTCCCTCTGTTACTGGTGATTGGAATAGCTTGAGAATGTGGTATAGTGTCACCTGAAAAGTAGAGTAGGGTACCAAATATGGTAAAAGCAAATGCAAATTCCAATTCAAAATACAGGTAATATAATTTTTACAAAATTCTTATTCTATTCAAGCTATACAATAAATGTTATACAGTATGTGTTAACAAAATAGAAAACAATTAAAATAATAAATACTATATATAATGAACTAATTCAAAAGTCAGTCTTATCACTAACAATGTCTTCCAGACTATCTTCAGGTAAAGGAATTAAAGAAGAGTACAAAAATTGTAGTACACATAAGTGGAGCACTAATTAACATGTATTTATATATTAAAAATGTAGATATTAATATATAATAATAATAATCTCAGGACAATTCACACAGCGACATCTAGACCCAAGTTAAGCTAGCTGAAGCTTGTGTTATGGGTAGATAACTGATACAAATACATAGATATTTTTTTTTTCTTAAATACATACATATTATATTTAGAAAACACCCAGACCGATACAAACAATAATACTCATGAATACAAATGTTTGTGCCGTGTGAGGAATCGAACCCGCAACCATTGGATGTAAAGTGGTGTGCTAGACTGCTATACCACCGAGGTTGTTATATATATTATATACAAGATTGTATGTACTAACCGGCCTTTCATTTGGATCATGGAAGTAAATCTTGATAACTATTTCGAACTCTCCCCAACCTGTCTCTGTGAGCTCATATGGAGGTTTGGTTACTATTCTGTTTGGGTTCGCATAACTCTCGTGTAACTTGAAGTGGATCTTCTTTATATATGCCGACATGTCCTCGTTGGCGTACGGCTTTACGTACACAGTCCATTGATGCGTGTGACCGTCCTCTTCACGTTTCTTACCAAAATATCTGGCAACGTTACCATAAACAATGGGTTTTACTATCACCAAACCCTGTAAATTCAATTTGACACAATTTAAGATATTAAAATAAATTCTACACAAGATTTCAGAGCAGAAAAATATTGTAAAATAACTATTTATAATTAAATATATGTTACCTTTATCCTGCCTCCTGAGTCTGGTCCAAAATCCGTCGGTAAACTCATGTCAATATCGATTTTGCCCGACAGCTTGAAGGTTTTATTTAAAACAGGTGAAAAAAATGTTAATTTTTTATAAAGAAATTATTTGAAAACACTAAATAATATAAACAAAACAAATGAACCAGACTAATGCATCTAATGACAACTGTATCGTGACATGCCGTTGACATTAACTTGTCAAAAGTTAGTTTGACTTTGATGTAAATTAGATTACTTTGACGTTAAAAAAATTGCATTGTCTTCCATCTCGCTTACACCAGTAAAAAAAATATTTAATTCTTCACATTACTTCATTTTCGAATTCCGGATATGTACTGAAGAAGAAAGAATTATCATTATCTTTGTATTTAAATACGACAATTTCTTGCTAGAGGCCTAAGTGAATATAATAATTAAGGAACACATTAGGACAGTTCCCTCCGATCCATGCCCCGTCCAATTCAAACGGGGATCCAAAGACTGACAAAAAATGACAGCCTAAGCCGAGATTCAACCCCTCGAAGTGACCTCATACTACATAACGTCTTATCCATCAGACGGTAGTTGGCCTTCAGCCGCTCCATAAGTCCTTCCGCGGTTTGCTGCCATCAATAGCATTAGAGTAGTCCGAAAAAAAATTAAGACGTTATTTATTTGTATCTTAACCTGTTAGGTATCATTTCAATTCTAAATCACTTGACAGATTTTGTTTGTTTTGGTATAGAAAATGATTGGGTTGAATCAAATAATTCCTTTTTACATAATTCCTTTGTTACATTCAAAGAACGTTACGGAATAAAACACAAATTTGGCATTTTGAGAATTATTTATTTCTTAATAGAAGGCAAGTGAACAATGGTCCAACAAGCTCGTATCTTATAGTTAAATACAGTAAAATATTTGAATAACATTAAACTAACTACTTAAATGACTAGGGTTGCTCGCTATTATATAATGAGCCAGATTAAACAGTCACAACATTCAGATTCTCATCACCATAAACCTTAGACCATATTCTGTTATAAGGGTTTATAATGGCGTGGGTTTATGAATTAGGCCGATAAATCGGGAAATTCACAGTTCACATCAATAAACACCAATCTATTCTATTACATCAATATACTGTAACCATTTGTTGATACACTGAGAGATAGAAAGAGAGAAAAGTAATTCGACAAACATGTCTTCTTAAACTTGTTAAAATTTGTGGTCTGTATGAGAATATTCAGCTTCCGATATCAAAGGATTGCTCTCCTCCTCCAATCTTGATGACCTTGAGCTGTGTCTCGATGCTGACACCCTTTGTGTGAAATTGAGAAGATTCGGGACTAGATTACTGCAAGGAGTAGCAGGCGCAGACCGGGAGGATGTACGCGCCCCAGGGGATATCCGAGTATTTCGGACAGGATGTGTAACCAGAGGCATGTATAAGCTCGATTTTCTTCCCTTGGAAGATTTTTTTACATTATCACGACGCCGATGCCGCCGCTCGTCACTTGGTCTGCGAAGCGTCGACTCCGTAGATGTCTGTGTAGGACTGGTCGGTTGTGGAGGAGATTCGCAGGTGCCTGCGCCTTCAGGTGAGGGACAAGTGAATAAATGCCGTAAGCCGAATGCTTCAGGGTCGTAAACGGTATCGTCGTCAACGTTGGAAGGAGGCCGATGCGTCGGTGGTGATTGGCCGAGGCGCGGCTTACAACCACCATCACAATACATCTCGCAGTCGATCAGTTCTAACTCCAAGTCAAAAGAAGTATCCTGAAAAATAAAAATAGTCTTACGTAGCATTCTTTTTGACATGATATCTTTATTGAGTTTTACCAAAGCAGACTTGGTACTTTGCACGAAGTCGGTAATGTGGATAATATTTTTTATTCCACTATCTGTTTATTTCAGGATTTTATAAACAAAATCATGTCATATAATTTGTCCATGTGGTCAGACCCAAAAGATATGTTTTAATGCTCAGGCTGTAGGCTTTAGGTAAAAGTTCGTAAGGCTATTGGGCAACACTATAAAAGCTTCTGACGGTAAGTAATTACCATCGCCTATGATCACCAACTCCTGTACGTTTTCAGGTAAGATGTATGCCTCTTAAGAAGGATGAGGAATTAAGGATGACCGTCGGGGACCTGGACTCATCTCGCGATAATGCCAGTACTCTAAAACAATGTATTTGAGGAACAATAATTACCAGTGGTTGTACAGGCGACGTCATCAGATTCTCCCTGAAGGTGGTGGCTGAATCTCTTGTACGGTGGGTGGAGGGTGCGATGGGGGCGATATCAGGAGCGGTGCGGGCGCGGGGGGCGGCGGCCGGGGGGCGCGGCTCCGTTAGCGAGGACAACGAGCGGAGAAGCGACCGCCCGCAGCCCCTTCCGACTGTGTCTTCGTAGTTGCTCGCACACGAGTAAGGCGGTGGTATGATTGAATTTGCCTAAAACGTAGTTTTTATGTTAGTTATCTTGAACATGATACAACGTCGTCATATACGCCAGTGGTGTCACTCTTCTGTTGCTATTCCTAATTAATTAAAGTTTCTTATTTATTAGCTTTCGTTCGTGTCGTTCTTGAACGGGATTAAAAATAGTGTATGTATCTCTACATCAAATGTCCAGGTACAAGTAGGTAAAATTAATTAAAATATCTTTCTTGTAAGAAAGTGGAGCCAAAGTTGTGTTACGAATGAACGAATATGACGGATATATGAATAGAATTTTCTAGTAAATCGAAATTGAAAGTATATTCACCTCATTTGATGCATTGCATATGAAACTGGAGTTAAGCGACTCGGCAGTGCTTGTCGCTGATAATGAGCCTGAAACATATATAATTATTATGAGCCCCTTTGCCCCGACATCAACACCGGGAACAACAACGCTCGGGTAACCAGAGTGACAACCTTTTGGGGTGGGTTACTAAAACTAATGTAAACTTAATTAACTTCACTAAAAAAGAGTTCTTTATTGTTACTCAAGAGTTAGTACTGTTTTTTTTTAGGGGGAGGGGTGTTTGGGCTATTGTCAGGTACTTGGACCTGTAGTACTGCGACCTACATAGATCTATTCTGTTCGCCCTTTTTCAGAGTTCGCTACCTAAACCTGTCAGGGACAAGAATTGAATGATATTCTTAGGTGCGATGGTTTTTATCTCCTTAGGATAGAGTGTAAACTTTCCAAAGGAGATATTACGTTTATGCATGAGTACCATACTTAGTGGCTGGTTATGTATTAATTGTTTTTTTCTTTTATATATATCTTTCTAAGTAGATATATTTGAACGCAAATTGATTATGAATAAACTGTAGTCAAGTTTCGCCAGTCGCAACCCTCCTTTGTGTTCAAAAACGTTCCTGACATGTCCAGTAAAGTTGGACACGTATTCACAGAACTAGTACAACGACTTAACAATAGAGGACAGACAAACAAAGATGTAGACATGTTAATACAATTATGTTATTTCAATTAAATCTCTAAAGCTATTACCCACTGACCACTAAATACAGTCTAAAACCTGAGTTAAGGAAAACAAATATATGAGATAGAGGGATATCTCTATCGCACCTTGAACTTACGATGAGACTAATGTGTATCTAAAACTTCTTTATACGTTACTAGCGACCAGTCCCGCGCCTATGCGCCGCATTACTATTTTTAATATTTCCCATCATTATATTTCGCCCAATTCAAATAATACCTTTTTCAATTATAGCCTGTGTTATTCTAATGTATAAGCTATATTGCTGTAAAGTTTCATCAAAATATATTCAGTTATTTTGGCGTGAAAGAGTAACAAACTTCCATTCATCCGTCCATTCACAAACTTTCGCGTTTATATTATACTAGCTACTCGCCCCGGCTACGCACGGGTGTACATGTATTATATATATAAACCTTCCTCTTGAATCACTCTATCTATACCGTTTCAAAATCCGTTACGTAGTTTTAAACATTTAATCTTCATAGGAACGGACTGACAGCGACCACGACTTCGTTTTATACTATGTAATAATATTAGTAAGTTTAAATTTTAAATGACTGATAATGGCCGTTCACCCAAGTAGTACTCACCAGGTGCAATGACATAGTTTCTAAAATAGTGTACCATGAGGTAGCTACCACCTGTCTTGGCATCACCTTCCGCATTATACGTGATAACAAGCGGGTATAAATCCGGTTTAGAAGTAACCTGTAGCAAGCAGACGATGGCATTTTATTAAAAAAATTCCAAAAAAAGGTAAATTGACGACATCTGATCGATCCCCCGTCAAATTCAAATTACGACGGCCTGAGCCGAAGTTCGAACCCCAGCAGTGCCTCAAACTAAAGTCGTATCTATCAGGCAGGAGTTGCCCTACAGTCGCTCCATAAGTCCCGCCGCGGGGTTGGAGTCTGCATCTGCACTCGCCCCCGCTGCAAAGACCATCTGCGGCCAATAGCATTAGAACAGAAAAATATATATATATAGTAGACACTAAAGAATTTGAGACCTGATTATATAAATTAAGATAATGATGAAAAAGCAATTTTGATTGAATATGCATATAAAATTAGATAAAAATCGCTTAAACTGTTTCGGAGGAGTATGATAACAATCATCGTGACACGAGAATTTTATATATAAAATTATATATATAAGAAAACTCAGGAATAGTCTAATAAGTATAAAGGTAAGTATCCTCAGTACTACTCTAATATTTTATCTGTGGTAGCACTGAGCACTAAATCCTATATTACCATCATACATATGTATAACTAGTAAACATACATCGTAAAAATTTGATCTCATAAATACATATACGGCACGTGTTGGCCACTTTCTTACGAAAGTAGGTCCTATACAATGTCAGTTCAAGTTTGCTAAGCTTGTTTGGCTCTGTGCCATGACATTGCGTCACTGAAGTGAATTAAATATGAGGCATGATCCCAGTAACCAAGTTAGACATTGATGCATTGTAACTGAGTTTGTACAGGGATATAGCTGTATAGGGAATAGCTAAGTAAAACACGTATTAACATGTTTTATAATTTCTATACAGCATGTTTTAGAGGACCATGAACTGAACTTTCCACATGAAGTCAAAGATGTTCGGTTTCGTATGCAAATTACTCTGTATACCGTTGATTTTATGAACGTGTAAGATTATGGTCCATGATCGTTGACGAAGGGTCGTGAAAGATCTGATAGATATTAAAAAAAATTGTGTTAAAAAAAAAAATTGAATTGACACAGAAAGAGAAAACGACAGTAGTGGTGAGAACGGGTAGTTCTCACCCCGTCTATACAGCATTGGGTGAAAAGTGGGCATGTTGCGTTCGAGGGTGTGTAGTCCATAAATGATAATATCTTTGTCTGCGTACTGTCAGTAAGATGGGTTTAATGGGTATGGAATTTTATACGATGTTATGAGGTAGGAGTTGAGGCCGCGTATGGGTCGACGGAGTATCGTGCAAGATGGACAGATGGCATCACGAAGGTGGCCGGGAGTGGATGGGTGCGGAAGGCGAAAGATCGAACATGGTAGAAGTTATTGGGAAAGGCATTCAACCATGGATAGACACAGGCTGATGAATGATGATGATGAGATAACAAATAAAACATAGATACATTCGAATTGAGAACATTCTCCTCTTTCGAAGTAAGTTAAAAACAAAAGTTATCCCGCATGACACTGCACTGAAGTAGTACATTACCGCTGTACGACGTATATTTGACCACATCTAAAAAAGAAGCTTCAAGATAGGGTTGCCAACCATAAAACAAAAAATTTATAGAATAATTGTTAACTCAATTAGGCTATCTAAGATCGATTTTCGTAGGTTTACATGCAAACTTGTATGTTGATAAAAATGTACTCGTACCAAAGGACAAAAATGTCGCAATCTAATCTCTATACGGTTGACATCCCTGCTTCGAGTAAATTCAGTGAACAGTCAGCACAGACATGCAAACATCAACACAATAACCGTACAGCCTAGAAGTACGATCGCTCCCAAATGAAAAGTATCATAAAAATAAACCGGCAAAAATAAATAGACATCAAACTGAAATAGTTTCACAACAAAAATATCACTTCAGAATACGGTGGTGGTGCTTGATGGAAGGAACCACATCGGCTGTAGCGCGGAGGCGGGTAGACGGAGCCGGCGGAGTCATGGTTGGATGTAGGGCGGCGGACGCAACAGGCCAGGGAACACATATACACGCGCTGGGAGCTGGACCGTTTGCAGAACAGGCACCACATGCAGCAGATCAGGATTCCGCCCAACGTGCCAAGCAGGAACAGAATCGGCCTGCGAACACATTTTAAGATTCAAATACATATTGGGATTGGTTAGTGGTTTGTCAACCTCGATGGTCTAGCGGATTAGCACATAGCATTACTCCCTTATTGATCTTATATTTATAATATAACATATTATTATAAGATTATTATATATTACAAATAGTGAAGTTTAAAATAGTATTAAATTAATATTGTTCAATAATAAATATTATATTTTCTGTGTCACTCTATTGTTATAGGGAATCAGTACTGCTTAACCCAAAATACATTATTGTTTCTATATAGGGAGCAGACTTTCTTTTCATATTTTAAAGATGTATGATGTGAAGTATGGTAACATAAATAAAAAATATATTTAGGAAAAAAAAACACAAAATACTCAAGTGATTTAGAAATTCCTTCATACCTATAACAAAAGCAAATTTGAAACCTGCTGATTTATTTTTTGAAACTTACCACTGGGTGTACCAGGGGTCGGAGTATCCATGCTCCTTGAGCGGCTCATCAGGATCACTGCGAGAAGGCGAGCTGACGGGCGCACAGCATCCAGAGTCACAACATACCCACGGCGTCGGACAAACCTTGCCGTCAGCACATTCTGACTCTGCGGCGCACTGTTTAGCATAGAAGTTAATTAACGGCAGTGCAATATCCATTTTAAAATTTTGGTGTTTACCATCTATACATATAAATAAAATTGGAGTGTCTGTTTGTAATATTGAAATAACCGTTTTTTACTACATACATATGAATATAAATACGGTACATATACCAAAATAACATTATTTATATTTTTCGTCTATCTGTCTGTCGGTCTGTTTATTCCGGCTAATTTCTGAAATGGCTGGACCAATTTTGACGGGACTTTTTTTGGCAGGTATGATGTAATAAGGAGTAATTTAGGCTACTTTTATTTTAGAAAATAAAGTTAAATTCCACGCGGACGTTGTGGCGGGAGCAGCTAGTACATTATGTGAAATGTTAACCGGGTCTTAACACGGATAATTTTAAGGTAAATGAAGGTACTGCCCCTCGTGACTGTCAGCTCGTGAACACGGCTAGTGCAACCTAGTCGAAACGACGACAGGTAAATACAATAAAGGTATTTACCATAAAATGAATAAAAGTTATTCGTGTTAATAATACCCGGTTAACAACATAAAAGAGGGGTGGAGCATTTGCTACTTGGTACTAAGGTAATCTGGTCATTTTAATACCACGATGCTGGAAATTAAGCTTGGTAAATGGTTACCGTAGTCTATGGGAGCCTGAAACACCAGGGGTTTCACATGCGTGTTGGCGATCCCTAAGACTAATTTAGCTTAGCTTCTGCACTTATTTGTATATGTAATACTTTAATGATGGTGATGAAACGGAAGTATCATCACTTATTCTACTTTCGTTTCATCAATGATGATACAATAACAAAATGAAAGTAGAATAAGTTATCAAACAAAAATTGTCTTGTTTATTTTAAAAATATATGATTCAATTCTGCGATAACTGAAAAAGCAATTAAAACTGCCTGAATAGAATACGAAATTGAAATGCACGGTGAAAGCAATTTTGTATATATCAAAGTTCGCATTCAGAACCGGTGCAGTTGGGAATTGGTACGTTGATCAAAGGGATGTTTGCTTTCTCAAATAGTTTGCTTTTTACGCGGAACGTGGAATTGCATTTTTGGGTTCGTTCGCTCAAAACTTGTGTACCTACAAAAACGGTGACTATGTTTCTTTTATGTAACTGAAATAGCAAGCTGACGGTCACCTGATGGTAAGCGTCGTTCGTATATACATGAACAGCACAACGGACATCACGCCAGCGCCTGCCTGTGTCCGGGGCTCCACATCGGGGGTCCTAGTCGTCCCTCCGGGGGGGAAGGGCACTGTTAATAATGTGGACTAATGATCCCATTGCTAGCAATGTACCATATCAGATCGACCTCCACGCGGTTCCCCCTGGAAACCATCGTGATACATTCCCGGTGAATTTGTCACGATGGGCTAACTGATCTGACTTCATGTTCATCCTATCATCCTCCACTGGTGCCCCGCCAGCGTAAACCGTTAGCGCAGGCGGGTGCACCATTCCATTATCATCTATAAAAAAAAAGTCGTCCCTCCGATCGAACCCCGTCCAATTCAAACAGGGATCGAAATTACGGCCTGAGCTGAGCTTCGATCACCTAGCGGTGCCTTCAGACGAAAGTCGTACCCGCCAGGCAGGACTTGGCCTTTTGCTGTTCTATAAGTCCTTCCACAGGTTTGGAGTGCCATCTGCACTCGCCTCCTATCGTTCAGTGAAGCTGTAAAGGCCAGTACGGCCAGTGGCATTGGAATGGTTTAAAAAAATCCCATCGGTAGTACAGGAATACTAATTGGACAAATTAATATGTTAATATGTGTTTGTGATGTTTTCTTTGGTCAGGTGTTCCAGAAGAATCTTAGGTTTTTTTAGGTGCTCTACAATGAATTTTATATTTTTAAAGATTAACATTTTGTTATTTTGTGTGAATAACAGTATAACATTAAAATGTATTAAATTGTGACATAATATGCTATGGCTATGTGACGTTGAATCTGCTTGTCTAATTGGAATGACTCAACGGTCACCCATCCATCCGCGCGTCCCCGCCTCTCGCTCATTCGTAGTTTACCCGCAATTGGGTTGTCAATGCAGACGTCATCGCGTCGGTATATTTATTGATTTCAAACTATTATGAACGAAATATATGTATATAATTGCATCAAATATGCACCCGTAAATCCCGCACCCACCGCCCGTATGTAAGTACTTCCACCCCACCCCACTTGCCCGGGCGATGCTGCCTGTAACTAGCGAGCTGACAAGTATGACTAGCTCTGACCTACTCAAACCCTAGCTGACCTAATAAAAACGGGACTTGTAAACACTGAAATCGATACAGGTGCGTGCATCCTGGGACTTTTACTAGAGGACCTATTTAGGTTATAACCTATATATATATAGGTATATATAACCTGCTGACCTGGTTCGATTAGAACCAGGATTGGGTGTATATAATATGGAATTAGTTTGTAATACTTTATTGGGTCGAAATTCGATAAAATTTTAATTTAAAATTTAAATTATATTATAAGTGTGCACATTTAAGGATCTATTGTCGATGACTATAATTCTATTGCGTGTCTGTCAAATATGATTGTATGTTTTTTTTATATATTTAATGTATTTTTATGTACAGTTTTAAAAAAATAAAAACATTCTGCGCTCCTACTCTACAGGTGTGCGAAGTTTCATACCACTCACTAAAGAAGTACAATATTTTTCCTTTTATCCTAATATACCTAATAATTATAAAAGCAATTAACTTAAGAACAATAAACTCGCAGAGTAAAGATTGTAACATGAAGACATATTCAGTAGTCTAGCATTATTAAGACAAGGAGAGACATACCTCCGCCTTGTAATTAGAAAGCAAAAACTCGATAATAGGTATTACTCTATTCAATAAAACTTCACAATTTCAGCTCCACGATTGTAATCAAAGACGTCATTGTCTTCGAAATCCAATTGGAGTGGATAGTGTCAATCGACAGTGTCTGATACATATAATTTACTCTTTCCTTTAATAAATAGACGCGTCAACTGGCAGGGTCAGAGGATCCAATCGTGAGACATATCGCTACGTTGGTAGACTAATTAATATATAAGTTCAAATCAGCGTAGCTTCTACGTTTCGTGTAGTTTGAATAAAAATCATAACATTACACTTGATAGATAATTATCAAATTGTACTAGTTTTCTTTATAAATGTGTTGAGTAAAAATGTGTCACTTATACTCTAATTAATACTAAAATAAGTAAATATTGTAAGTTATATAATTATACCAATAAGTAGATTATATAATACCTAAAAATGTAATGTATTAATGTCATAATAGGTTATTGTAATAGCAATTATAATAATAAGAAAGAAAATTGTAATCTTGCCGACTTGTTTGTTATTTATCGGCTGTGTAGGGTATATAAAGAGTGATGTTCGGTGGAGGAGTTTACTAGCTAGTAATGTAACTATCAACTAGAGCAGAGCTCTTTGCAAATATATATAATAAGAACTGATGTCATTATTTCTCCTTATACCATATATTTACAACAATAGCCCAAATAAATGTATTACAAATATACACCTGATGTTTCTCTTTCTGTTTTTAGAAATTTTAAATTGAATTTATCTATTAAAATTCAAAATTTTCAATTAAGATCTATTTAAAATTGTATTATATTTCTTATACATATGTATAGTTTAATATATATGTATAGAAATATATAATTAGTTATTACACTCAATAGATAGTCGTATGCAGTTGTAGATGTAGCTGTACTGTGGATGTAGAAATAATTAAACCATTTCGTAGCCTCGTAACATACTGTAATGTATGTATGTAGGTATTTCAAAGTAAAATATCAATTGTGTCTGTGAGTAAATGTGTTTTTTTCTTTGTTCGTTATTGAGTAGTAGCAAGACGTTTTTTCTTTGTTCCCAAATATTCATAGTAATATAAAGAATTATTACATATACTTCACATATAATTATTATACTCTTTAAACGAACAGGAATGTAATTATACGTGAGATCACGAAAAAACCCTCTATCGCAGTTATTTGTTTATTTCGAAACCAACAGCAAACACAGTACTTATATATTATTATAGTTAAAAACAAAACATAAAAATCAATAGTATAGCTAATAACAGGTTTCCTAATCAACAAAAAAATACTCTTCTTTTATTTTTAAAGTGACGAACTTCGCATATAAAGGTCTAGTACCTTTCTATGCGAAGTCCCTCACTTTATAATACATTCCGATATTCCAGGGATAACATGCACCGCGAAATAAATAGTTTTTCATTTATTCATTATTTTAATTTTTTTTATTTTATATTATAATTTTTTCACTACTGTCCAGTTGAGTATATAGATTCAATTGACAAGAACATTATGTTCGCAATACATGTCAGAGTTCATAAATAACTGGCGAAATCTAAACTAAAATATGTAACCACGCACTAGGTTTCAAATAAAAAAAAGACTCATTAAAATCGGCTCACCTAAAAACGTTAAGAGGTAAAACCATGTTTTAAAAAAATAAATCTAATTGAAATCCTCATGTATGTAGTAACTTATTTGTGTTCCTACTTTTTTTGCAGTTGGTTGAAATAACGTAGCGTACATTCAATGCTCGTTACCCTCTGTTATTCCTAGTGCTTTGAAACTTTCTACAGAGGGTTGTAGTTGTATTTACGTCGACTTCTGTGCATTGTTTCTTGACAGGAATACGAGTACTGCACAGAAGTATGCGAGTTCCTTCAAAGGCTTTGCTTCGCTTACTACTTTCTACAGTTTATTTAACAAAGATATTCGTGGAGGTGCGAGTTGAATGCTTTAACGGGACAATACACGAGAGGTGCGCTGGTTTGCAGCAGACTGGATAGTTTGTACCTGAACCATTGCTGCTCTCTATTTCAGTCTTTATTTTTCTAACATTAACTTTAAGAAAATTGTATTACTAACAAGTCGGCAAAATGGACTGAAATAAAATAAATAAATAAACTACTAAAATACCTAAAATGTAACCTAAATGTGTATTTCTGGGCATTTCACTGACATATCTAATGTATAATTGTCTAATTTAAATATTTTGACAATAAGTACCAGCTACCCTAATAGGTACTAGGGTGTACCTACATGTATTATAAGTACATATAAATCTCTTAAATCTATTCTCTATCTATTGCTAAAAACTGCAATAAAATCCGTTGCGTAGTTTAAAAAAATCTAAGGGCTCAGCCCGCGGACTCGCCAGCATTTTATACTAAGTATGTAAAATTTTATATTACATAAAAAATCTGAACGTTTAGCTTTAATTGTGATTTAAGTAGCGTTATGAAGAATGACTACAAATAATGAAAAAATACTTAATATGAACAAAACAAATACCGTAAAATTTTATTTATTAACATTTAATTATTAATTAATATTTGTTATAAGAATATTAATTAATAATTAATTGTTAATGCATTTTCTCATTTTTATTTTGTAATTAATCTTTAAGAAAAAATATATTTGTACGTCTTCTGATTACGAGGCGACAATTTTTACCATATTTAATTCATGTAAAGAAAAACAATGTTCAATCTATTAATCGTTAAAGAACTAAAAGTTGGCAATTCAAGCAATTCTACGCATTATTTTTTTAATTCCGCGTCCTCCCTTTATTTTCGCGGGAAAATACGTGAGCAGGACAGATAGACGGCGCCATGTTTTCCTGAGAATCGATCGCTAAATTCATATTCTTGAAAATTAATTATTTTCACGAACCCTGCTTTGAGCTATATATTAAGAGAAATAGTACCCGAGTTTATAAATTTATTACTGGTAAATAAGTACATAAGTTATATAAGTTTTATCGTCGTACGTGAAGGAAAATAAGATGACGTTCTGTCAAATGAAAGCAGTCATTTCCAATGACATATAGAACGTAGCAAAGTACGTAGAAGCGTAGATAGATTCGTAGACACGAAAACAGATAACTAACCTTGCTACGACGTACAATCACGTAGACTTTATAGGACTATAAATAGAGCAGTTTCTAGCTTTACGGTCTCAAACTGAGGTAATATAATTGTAAATACATAATGTGTTGTCTCTAACCTCGCTCTCAAAACATATATTTGACGATTATTTTGAAAATTTAAAAAAATAAATGCATTCAATGTCTTCTCTTTATGAAAATAATATAAATAATCATTAATTCTACTATGTAATGAAATGTTAAAGTTCACTTCACATAATATATTAACCAAATAAGTACATTCTATTAATATTAATGAAATATGTATATTACATTTTTATCAACAATTTTAACAAGAATAATAAAGGAAAAAATCAATTAAATAAAGTGCAACTATGAAAGAAAAAATAATAGACAGCATTCTTATTCTTTAGTGCAATTTATTTTATTTATTGCACTAAAGAATATGTGTACATAAAAAATATAAATCACAAAATAAAACAAGTACCAAAAATATCGCAAGCGAATTGTATACTTAAACTCACTGGTGTAGGTTTGGCAATTAAAATACCAAGTAAGAACAAAGCGAAGAATGCGAAAACCATGGTTGTGACGAGCAATGGCGTTTGTTTCGACATGGAGGTCGCTCACATTGGTCACGGAGCTATTAAATTGCAAGGTGCATATGCACCTTGCTGCACGTCACTCGCGTTAATAACGCAATTTATTACTCTGGGACGCCATGCCATCCCCGCGCCATCTATCGCTCCCGCGGGGTCGCGCGCCACTGACTTCCCCATACAGTACTAGGGGCTTAACCATTTTACAACAGAACCGCCCTGCCCCCCGCTTCTGAACCTTTCCCGGGCAAATGTGGAGGCTTACATGACCAACTGTAGTTCTTTTAGTATTGGACAAATGAAATTGTAGACAAACATAATGTTTGCAGTTGTACAAAAGTGCTACGCTGCGTTCCAGATTAGTAATTTCAAGGACTTTTGTGTTCTTTTTTTGTTATATGTATAATGTCGGATTGTAGAGTTATTGTTGTTTAAACGTAGGTAACAAATTGATAACAATATTGCTATGGCAGGACTCTGAAAGGTCTTCCAGGGACGTATATATGACCTAGTTACACACATTCATCTAGATTTATTATTGTAATTATTGATTCACCTATATCTAACAACGAAATGTAGGTAAATGCCAACATGGAATCTAGGGCGCGACATGTGAAACGACACTAATAAAAATCGTTGTAACATTTATTTTTATTTTGGTTTATATTTGAAAATAAATATATAGTATTAATTCATGTTGAAGAAAATTAAAATATATAAAAAAGGATTTGCTTCGGTAGCACAGAGCGCAACATTTATAAAGAGATTCATAACAATTTGTAATAGGTATACCTACCACCTCTAACGGGTGATGGTATCTTAATAAAATTTCAACTCATCATACCTGTATCACGAGACGGATACAGATGATCGTTTGTCTAAATAAGTGGATAAAATAACGTGTAATAGATACTATTTTATATAAGTATACAAGTTTGTTACCCTTTGATGCCTTAACAGTTCGTTCCAATTACTTTTTTTCTATTTTTTCATATTAGTACATTTGTTATACATACATTGTACTAGGCGAATCTGTGTCGCGGGAGTCCACAAAAGAATTGCCAGACGATATTGACCATTGCAGATTAATGATATAGAGTTCAATTACTGTTATCATGAATAATTAGATGTAATATATGTGTATCATTTGTAAAACGAATATTTTTATACCCTGTCTAACAATTTATCACAGTAAAGTGTTCCTTATGGGTAAAAATAAAAAAGAATTTAATTTATTAAAGATTTTTATTCGTCTGTATTTACATATTTTGGGAAATTATGCTCGGTCATTTAATTACATATATAAATTAATATAGACGTCAATATAAAACGAACTGAAAACGCTCTGTGTGTTTACAGTATTCAACATAATATGAACATTTTAAGTATATTTTTTGACATTGTCATAAGCACACTGGTCCACTGCTAGATATAGGCACCTGCCAAGGCACGCCACTGGGCACGATCTTCAGCCATTCTGGTCTAGTTATTACCTGCAATCCTATGTATGTCGTCGCTCCACCTAACTCCGTTTACCAATTCGCGGTCCCCGCCTTAGAACACATCTACTCTAGCGACCACTGGTTCGGCGACAGATATGACCTGCCCACTGCCACTTTCACTTACAGATTCATAGGACTATGTTGGTGACCTTAGTTCTCTGGCGCATTACTTCGTTTCAATTTGATCCCTCAGAGAAATTTCAAGCATAGCACTTTCTCTTTAGTTTTTTGGCACAGACCGTTTTTTTTCTGTAGAATGTAGGCTGCCAGTAACTACCAATTTGCAACAATATATAAACATATTTTCTTCTGAATTAAATACAGTGATAAAACACACTATTTATAAGATTATATATTTATGTACACCTCATATCATTTTCGTCTAAAAATACTATTCATACTAGCCTTTCTTCTCTAATAATTTCAGAATAGCCTGTGTTTGTGCTTCCATTGCTTTTGATTGACGGAATGCCACATCTGTATGACTCTTTAATGCTGCTATCATAGCTGTTACATGTTCACTGTGGCATTTTTCCATTTCTTGCTGTGCAGCCTCTAGGGCTGTTAGTCGTTTTAGTATGTCTTCCTGATCTATGGACACAATATAAATTAAATGTAATAGTAATTTATAGATATAAATAAAATTTAAGTGTATGTTTCTAATTTTAAGTTAACAGGTTTTCACTAAATGATAAATAAACTAAATAATATTAACTTATACATTTTTTCCTTCCGAATGTTTACAGTTTGTCATAATGTGATAAAAAATATATATTGAATTTTAAAAAAGATGTAATTTCGAGAATAAGCAAAAAAAGTTATTTATCTGTGTCAGTACTAAGGTTTCTCATTAATATGGCTGACGGAATTAGGGTGAACATTTCACAGATTATGTTCCAGGTATCACTACTATAAATAATAATGGTGATTACAACAAATAATTACATACTATAAAGCAAAGTCGCTATCACTGTTTGTCCATTCCTATGTATGCGAAGCCGGGGCGTGTAGCTAGTATTTACTAAATGACATTAAATGCCCTATTGATTTTGGGATTCTTACCGTTTCTATTACCTAATTTCTGATTCTTCTCATTTTCTCTCTCAATTTTCACACAGTCTTTGGGTAATGCCAATTCAAAGGGTGTGTGTATTGATTCAGCTTCATTATTCCATAAATAATCATCCATAGTTGCATCATCTGATGATAGTGGATCAACTTCTGCTATATAACTGATGTCCTAATAACAATAGAATAGATCCTTTATTGTATATATAGTTTGTACAATTAAATTTAAATGTACTTGCTATTTAGCACTTCAAATACATTACTTTTGAATGGAGTGAACGTTTCTGAGAACATTTGTAATGGTCGTATTGTATAAATTTTATATTGAATTCACTCATGTCCAAGATACTTGTAACATCATTGAAATATCAGCAGTACATAATTTAATAGCTTAATTTTATATCAGTTGTATAATTTATGTTATTTATTTTTAAACTTTCACATTTTGTTACAGATTATAATCACATTCTTCTTAAACTAAATGTATAATAAAGAGGGTGGATTTTGTTAAAAATTTTCAATGTTTGAAATGTAAATTATTCTTGAGTGACATAGGTAATACTGTAATATATACAAAACAAAGTTGAGTTGCTTGAGCAATGCCAGACTTGGCCTCTTCTATCCGATAAACAGAGAAAAAAAACATTAAAATGTATTTTTTTCAGCCTGTTTTATCTGTATGAATAACCACTTCTGATGTTGTTGTATAACTTACCTCCAATTCTTAAACTGTGTTTAATTAATAAACTTATTGTGTTATAATATTGAAAGCTGCTTACAATGCCACCAGATTTTAATGAAGATGGGTTCTCATCATAGAGACTGAGCAGCCTATGCTCCAGGGTGGTCAACTCTTGGTTTAACTCCATCCGATTATTCTTTTCTATCATTATTCTCGCAGCTTTTCTTTTCGTATTTGACTTCCAATCACGGAGTGACTGTAGATTAAAAAATATGTTATGTTAAACTTTCAAATTTGGAATGCATTTCTACTAAAATACATATATATTCAAATAAAAATTAAGAATACCTGTTGCCATTTTGTAACACTCTTTATAGTACCATTTTCAACTGAATTTAGTTTTTTAGTAAGGTTTTCCCACTTTTCTGTGTATCCCTGTTTAGTTTTAGTTGGCGCGCGGCCGGCCGGTCTTCCATTTAGTAGAGTGGAGTCTTTCTCTATTTCTTCCACAAGTATTCTTAGTTGTTCCGTTGATACTTTCTTTCTTTCTTCAGACATTTCATAAACAAGTACTTATAATAAAACTTCAAAAAATCTTGTTTTTCACATTTAAATAGTAGATTGACTGTAATTTGAAAACAGTTAATATTCTTCATAAATTGTTTAAATATATTCGATAACCTATTATATTCTATTTAGTAAACAATATGATTTAGAAATAATCAAATAAATACAGTAGAATAAGTATGTTTGTGATGTCAATTTTAAATAAATAAATATACGCATCTCTCTCGCTCTATCTCTGGTTGACAATGTCAGAAGTGAAAATAGTGATTGTAGTGGAATAGAAAGGTCCAATGCAATAGACCACAGATAAAGAAGTAGACTTGTTTTGTGCGGTAGACTCAGCAGACATTATAAATAAATAAAATGCTAATTTTTATAATTATTAATTGTACATCATCAAAATTATTGGACTTTATGATTATTGGCAACCCATTTTTTTATTGAGGGAATTGGACTATTGGCAGGTACTTTAAACCAGTAACACAGCATAAATGTATTGTTCTCGCCCCTTTTTTTCAAAATTCGCTACCTAGATCCGTCATGGACAAAAATTTAAGGATATTCTTAGGAGCAATGCTTTTTTTCTCCTCAGGCAACCCTGTAGAATATTGTCAAAAATTGACAGATGTGTGTCATAATGTCGTGTCGTGTCAATTCGTGTCATTTGATAATTTAATTTCATTCAGAGAGTTGTCAAAAATACGAAATGAATCCATTTCGATACACATTAAAAAATTGCATTTAAAATTAACAGAAATAGGATTTTAAGTTAAAAAAATGCGTTTAATATTATTTATAGTGTTTATGTCGGTATGCACCACATACGCTTGGGATGATGACGATTTCGAAGTATTTGACGTAGTTGAAGAAGTAAATCAAAATTTTTACGAGTTAATGGGTGTTACACAGGTGAGATATTTATTATATAGATAAAAAGATTTATTTCTGGTTTACTAAGTTATAATTAATAAATGGTTTTACATCTTTGAATAGTATAATCCAAACTCATTGCTGTTTTGTCTGTAACTATTGACGCTGACTCTTTTAAACTAAGCAATGAATTTTAATACAGTTTTCACTGTAATTTATACCATTTCTTTATAATTGTTTATATGTATAATACAGGTATGCTATAGTCGAGAAAGACCTCGAATTTTACATATTTGTAACAAGTTTGTTGTTCTACATTCATTCTCAGTCTTCCTGTTTTAATATTTTATTATAAAATAATTAGAAATCCTCGTTACAATTGCACCATGCCCAAAAACGGCCGCTAGCTAGTAGAATTGTAATTAAAAAGAAATACCTGTCTAAATAAACATAATGTTTATTTTATATAACTTATTTATAACATATAAAACTAGGTTTTATGTCTTGCTAATCAATCGCCCCATTATTGCATATGGACAATTACTTTAGAAATATCTAATTTTTTTTAAAGCAACTTCTAAATGCAAAATTAAATAATTATAAAAATCAGCTATAGTTTTATTAAATTTTATACTACAAACAAGAAATTGAATCTTTCCACTTTGTAATATTAGTTTTATTGACTAACTAAATCATATATTAATTACCTAGGATGCATTACCATCAGAAATAAAGAGTGCATTCAAGAAACTCACTTTGAAATTACATCCAGATAAAAATAGTGCCCCCGATGCAGACATACAGTTTAGAAATTTGGTGTCTGTACATAACATATTGAAGGACCCCGGGAAAAGAGAGAAGTATGTTTTCTTCTGTTTAAAAGTATGTAATTATAATTTGTTTTCTATATTACATATACAGAATTTATTGTAAAGGTTTTGGGTCTGGTATACCCACTATGGTTAGTTTGGGATTAGATGGCATTGTGTTAATAGTCCACAGATATTATATTGTATTATGTGTTTAAAATAATAGTATTAGGAAAGACTAAGTCTGCTACTAGCAGTATCTATACTAGGTTGGTTACCGGTGTGTTTACACACCAGGTTATATGTTGAGCTGAGTGTGTTCATTTTTAAAATGTCAACCTTGATCGACCGGAATTTCTTTGAGTGGTTTGCCACTTGGCCTTCTTTTATTGTTAATTAATATACTATTTCTGAAATATGTTTTCAGTGTAAAATAATTTGAGCTAGACATTATTTAAGCCCGTGGGTGATCACTCGGTCCCAATGTTTTACATGTTTTACATGTTTTACTTTTGTTACTGAGTGAGCCACCAGTGGGCATGTGGTCTTAATGTGTTAAAAAAAATCCTCCCGTTGCTCATATATTAAGCAAATATTATATTGTTAGGTACAATGATGTACTCAAGAATGGTTTACCTAACTGGCGGTCTGCAGTGTACTACTACAGGCATGTCAGGAAGATGGGCCTGGCTGAGGGATCCATCATACTGTTCATTATCATCACATTCGGACAGTATGCAGTTGGTTGGGCCGCTTATATCGAGAAAAGATTCACTGCTGTAAGTAATTTTAATTGATAACTCTATTAAGTGTTGTATTAAAAATTTATAGAGTAAATGGGAGCATCCTGGTGATCATGGTTGATAATCATTGGATCAAATTTGGCACATAATAAACTAGCCATATGTATTTATACTTCTGTCTAACTCTAAAACAAAGTTAATCCGAGAGACGGCAGCTGGCTTTCTCCCTGTCATTAATTCATTAAGGCATCCATAGGCTATAGTTACTGTTTACCATTAGATGAGCCGTATTGTTGTTTGCCACATCTTTTTCTACTTTATAACTATTTGGGGATATAATAATGATATTATATATTGTTGTGTTTATAGGTTTTCGCTCCTTTTCTTTATATGTTTTTAATTATTTTATTTATTAGGAACAAATTCTCAATAGTAGAGGAAAGAAACACTCGAAAAAATCGGGCTTTGACACAGGACTAGCAGAGATATTAGAGCAACTTCCTAAACCTAGCATTAAAGACACACTGCCCTTCCAAATACCAAGGTTCATTTGGTGGTCCATAACGGCCATTCCACGTGGCATAGTAGAATTAAAGAGACGAAGAAAAGAGATGGCGGAGGAGGCCAGACGGCAGAAGAAAAGGTAGTCATTTTTATGTTTTTTCATTATAAGAATATAGCAATGAAATTTTATACATCAATTTACGTTTTTAAAAATTTATTGTATACTCAGCTGGTTTTCAACGCAGGTGTTTAAATAAATATATTAATTGGTAATTGTATCATATTTTGACTCTGTTGATACTTTAAGGCTATTATCATTTGTGTATTGGTAATAATTTAATAGTCTAATTCTTATATTTTGTGCATATATTTTAACGAGACTCTGCAAAATGTGGTTTGCGCAGGATACTTTAGTCACACCTCGTTAAGTATTACGCAGTTGACTCCTACATCTCCTACGGAGGGGGAAGGGGTTTATTGTCAGGTTCACCTCGACGAGGTTCCGCCTCGAAAGTTTTGTGATAAATTGTCATTAGCCAAGATGGGCTAACTGACCTGACTTCATACTTATTCTATCATCCTCCACTGGTGCTCCGCCAGCGTAAACAGTTGCATCATACCATTATTGTCCATAAAAAACCACTGAAATGGTAACGCATGAATGGTATGGAAGGTGTCACATGATAACGTGATGTTCATGTATATAGTCGATGGTTTCTCATAGGGTCGTCAGTTTGTTTGCAATTTAATTACATAAAGTAATAATAATATGATTCCGATATCATTATCCTAAATACTTAGATTTTTCTGGGATAAAATCCGCGACTTTCGAACGTATGTGTGTGTATTACACGCTAGATCATCGAGGTCATCACGACATAGCGATATAATCTTCTCTTACGTATTTAGAGAAGAGGAAGAGCAGCTACGTGCTGACCGCGAAGCTGCGGCCGCGGCGGAGGCCCGCGCGGCGCGGGCGGCGGGCGGCGGGGCCCGGCGGCGGCGGTGGGCGCCCCCCGAGGCTCCGTCGGGCCCCGCGGGCCCCGCGGGCCCCGCCTGCCCGCTCGACGCCGCCGACGAGCCCGGGGGCCCGGTCGCAGTCCCCGTGCGACAGGTGACTACATTTATATTAATACTTGCAACAACATAAGCTATCCTCTTCTTACAATCTCTCTCTAAAAATGAATTTTAATTATTCAAGTGTTTTGTTATTTTAGTACAAATTAGGGGCCCGTCCAGCCTTCCCAAGGATTGTTTTTACCTTATATTTTAGTAGGGATCCTTAATCTTTTTATGAATAATTATATCTTTGTTAATCAGAGATAATGTAACATTCTAATAATGATGAGATAAAGAAAATAGATAGAATGAAATGAAGAATTCACAGTTTAATAACAATAATAGACCTGCATTAGAAGTTGTTATATATTTAAATGTAGTTAATTTATTTGTACATAATTTAGGTAATAATGTAAATTAATTACTATAATTATATTACATTTGATAAGGAAATAAAAATGATGACAGATATAATCTTTATTAATTAACATGCATATATATTATTTTGTTATTGTATTCAAATATTCCCCAAACCTGCGGAAGGGCTTATTGAGCGGCTGAAAGCCAAGAACAAGAAGAACAGTTTAGTGTACGCGTTACTAATAAGCCATGTAGCACACTAATAAACTCACTAATGTAGGTCAATTATTCAATATACTCACTACCTAGATACTACAGGAAACGAATACATTAAGTAGCGACACTCATCACATCATATATCACGCTACAGTGGTGAGGTGATAACCATCACGCTATAACCTATATTGTTTTGGATGTGATTTTTAGTCAGCGCCAGTGATCACCGGCGGGTTGTGGACGGATGATGACTTGGCGGAATTGGTGCGACTGGTGAAGAAACACCCCGGCGGCTCCGCGGAGCGTTGGGAGAGGATCGCGGAAGCCATGTGCCGCAGCGTGCCGGAAGTGACGCACATGGCTGCCAAGCTCAAGGACAACTGCTACAAGATACCCGGTCAAGAGAACACGGAGACGACTGTCGTGGAACCGGTTAAAAAGGTAGTTATTATTATATCGATCGACAATTTTTTAGAATGGTACAATTTTGTTATGGTTTCGTGATTACAACACTACGTCTATATTTCTATTGTACATGACACATTATTTTATATTTTAATATGACTTGAACAAATCCCTCCAAAGTTCGTAACTTCATATATGATGGACAAAAAAAATT
Source organism: Achroia grisella (assembly GCF_030625045.1). Taxonomy (NCBI): domain Eukaryota; kingdom Metazoa; phylum Arthropoda; class Insecta; order Lepidoptera; family Pyralidae; genus Achroia; species Achroia grisella. The sequence goes on along the minus strand of NW_026712653.1, from coordinate 3,041,233 downwards.
GGATCAACTGATATATATTCTTGGCTAACATTCCTTTGAAACATCCAAAGTAAACTCTGTTTATCCGAGAGACAAGGGTAGTTCTAATAATTTCGATAAATTGTCCAAATTAAATGTCAACTAAGAAATATATACATACTTACTTTCGACTTATATTCAGGTAAAAACTCGTAAAACGGAGGAGACGAGCGGCGGCAACTGGTCGCAGAGTCAACAGAAAGCGCTAGAGACGGCACTCGCCAAACATCCCAAGGGTGGTGCCGGCGATAGGTGGCAGAAGATAGCCAATTCAGTGCCAGGCAAGACAAAAGTAAGTGAAACTTGACACATTTTAATTTACTGTTCTCATCCTCGAACTTAAAAAAAGAAGGAATTTGGGAAATATATTGTTAATGTCAAGTTCATCATACCAGATTGTGTATTGTTGTAATGAAGGAGTGTTAAGTCTCTAGAACCGAGGTATAATCAAACTAGTTTCTCAGTCAAACCTACATATATACCTAAATTTCATGCGTGTATCATCTTATCTAGTGCATTTCTAGAGGAATATAGTAAAGTAAGTTTCTTAATAAATAGGCTTATAAGGCATATGAAATAAAAAAGAGTGATTGCTGTAATATGCCATTGTATTATCATATAACGCGTTATGCTGAGTTATATAAAATTGAAGGTGAACTTCAGGTGACATTTTCGAAGAAATAGAATATTTGAGAAAGAAGTTAGTCGATGTAAAGATGTAAAATTTATTTTCTCGTAAACAACCGTTCCATTTCTTAAAACAATTTATACCTAAACAGAAACTGATAAAGTTCAATTTTGTAACGCAACAAAAGAAAACTTTTTTTTATTTCAAAATAAACACCCGCGTTTGTGACTTTGATAAGATCGTAATACCTATCGAGTGAAGTCAATCGTAAAATTAAGAATTGCTTAACTTTCTTAATTTTGCAAGTGGGTCAGAGTAATGTAACGAAATTAGTTCCACACGAAATCGGATTTGTGTCCAAGACATTCCGTGAGATAGCTTTTCGTCGTTTTAATTACATAATCGTTTGCAACATTGGTATTTTAACGTGAATTGTATAATTTACATATATTAACCGATCACTGACTTTGACCTTAGCTTTGAAGTTAGAAAACTGGATTCATAACCAAGCCACTCCAAAAAATTATTTATTGATTAAATTCATTCTTCCTATTTTCCAGGAGGAATGTATGCAAAGGTGTAAATATTTATCAGAAATGGTGAAAAAACAGAAGCAGAAAGAAGAAGAGGAACAGAAGGACGATGTGGAAGTCTTAAATGGCACGGATAAGATTGAAAACGTTGATGAACCCTTGTTATAAGTTGGTAATGAATTTAATATATATAGTCGATGCAAATTGATTCCAGAGTCGTAAAGTCTTAATACTTTTAAGATGGGAATCAAAGACCTCGATAAGTGAATTTTGCTATTAAAAGTGAAATATTTAGGCGTATTACTGACTTAAACAAATACTGGAGTCCATTGTAAATGATTCCAATACTTATTATAAGACTTTTTTAAAGGAATTTGACAAGGAGTGATCTGTTGTGACGAGCGGTGTTTATTGGAGTGGTGTTATTATTTATTTTATAGTTGACATTTTACGTACCTTCCATCTGTAATATATTGTTTTATTATATAATTATTTACATTTACTTCTAGTTCAAGGAAAGCCGGATTGTGATAAATAAATATAAAGTTATAATAAAACGTATTTTATTTTTGCTTACTCGTAAAGACTATAGGTACATGGTGTATTGTTTAATTCCGGCTCGGTTTCTCCGTGCCGAATCTTTGGTATATTTCCGGCACCTCGTCGTACGACTCGGGGTTGTAGCCGTAATGGACTTTGGTGTTCGTAGACCCTGCAATAAATGACCAATAAGAAATTTTAAATCAATGATAATCATTATTTATATCTCCAACATTGGAACATATTTCGAGTTATCGTGTTATCGTGGTATGTGTACCCATTAAGAATTTACACGTTCCTAAATTTAAATAAAGTTTCGTACTTCCCTGTGTTTTGTGAGCTGTGTTTTGGTTGAAAAGAGATATGAATACAGGTTTCGGGGATGACACCTTAATTCTTAATGGGTACACATACCACGATCCTATAATTTGTGGTCTCATACATGCATGGTAGCGTAATTAAACAAAACTATAAATGCATTAAGTAATGATAGTAAATGACCATGGTAACTGTCGATATACCTGTCGTGGTGGGCCACTAAATGTCGGCGTGTGGGCGCGTACATGTCGTGATGGGCTACTAGATGTAGCCGTGTGGGTGCGTATGTCGGGTGGGCCACTAAATGTCGGCGTGTGGGCGCGTACATGTCGTGATGGGCTACTAGATGTAGCCGTGTGGGTGCGTACCTGTCGTAGTGGGCCACTGGGCGAGCGAGTCCCCGCAGCGGCGACAGGTGCAGCGCGCGGGCGTGGCCACCGAGTGCTGCAGATGGACGCCGTCCTCGCACCGCAGCGCCACCACCAGCCGCTCGTACGACGCCACCTGGCAACACTCGCACGACGAGTCGTGGCTGCCAGTCTCTGCACCAAATACACATTACATCACAAGAAATAAAAATACTATAATATGCGAATTCTAGCAAAGATAATGGTTATATGGGCTAAACCGTTTTACCGTTCCCCGAGATGGAAAAAAACGGAAACAAAAAAAAAGTTTATTTTATTTTATTATAACATAAAGGACAAATGAGCTTGCGGCTCACTTGATGGTAAGTGATTACTACCGCTCATGAGCACCGCAACAACAGGGGCATTACAAATATGTTTCCGGATTCACGGCCTCGGTGGCCCAGCGGTTTAACACACAGCCTTAATTCCGATTCCGATATTATTCAAATCAAAATACCGTTCCGAAACGCCGCATTTCAAGAAATTCGGCTGGTTGTGCTAATATGAGGTGTAACCATGCGGGCCCCTAGGTGGGGTTTTGAATTCTATTCCCAGACTAAAACCTTCCATTAAATTATACCGATGCAATACTGACTGTTGTTGAAAATGGTCCCCGAGTCGCAAGTCCCGCGGCACTCCTTGAAGCCAGTGAGCGGCTGCTTGTTGATGCAGAGTCCGTGTGGTCCTCGGAGCCGGATCAAACCTATCGACTGTTTCGGTGGTATGGACTCCGGCACACATTTACCTGTTAACATTTATAAATACTATTGTAGTGCGGTGTTTATCACCTCACCACTGTCCCGTTGTGTATGATGTGATGAGGTGTCGCTATATAATTTGTTTATTGGAGTTTATAGGTAAAATAACTGTACTAATTATTGTACATCACTAAGTTTATTAGATACTGTGCTTCCACCATTATTAGTAATTCATACATTCGACGCGGAGTCTTAACGTGAACTGATTTTACACTTAAGTTAAATCTATGATATCTGGAGAGGTAAACTAATGGGAGGGTGCCGAGTGTTGACAGAAATATTACAATTGTAGGAAAAATTTGTAGATTAATAAATATAGCGTTTGATTAGTTTGGGACTAGATTTATTATTTACTAGCTGACCCCGCGACTTCGTCCGTGTGGATTTAACTTTATTTTTCTAAAATAAAAGTAGGCTAAGTTACTCCTTATTACATCAGCTACCTATCAAAAAGAGTCCCGTTAAAATCAGTCCAGGCATTTCAGAGATTAGCCGGAACAAACCGACAGATAAAATTCTAAAAAAATGTTATATTGGTGTATGTACCGCATTTATACTGATATGCATGTAGTAAAAAACGGCTATTTCAATATTAGAAACAGACACTCCAATTTTATTTATATATATAGTTTATACTTTCTAAAAGATTATAAGGTAGTCATACTGAGTGCTTGCGGCTTCTCAACGCAGAGTTGGCAGCAGGTGGAGTTGACGAGGTCTTCGGGTGCACACGCCGACACGTCGGGACACGCCTCGCGCGACACAGTCACAGACAACTCGTCGCCCGACCGGTCGCACGAGAACGTCGTGCATTTGTCGTCCGACTGCCAACTTTCGCCTGCAAATAGGTACAGTCGACATCAATAAAACATGGCCTATTTAAAACGTCGTCGCAGTTAACTTTGCTTCAAAACATTTTGATATGTCTAGTTACGTTTTTATTTACGCAGTCTCCGCATCAGGTGGCGTGGGCGAGCGACGCGCGATATTTTTTTTTATTGGTCAGGTGCTTGGATCTATAGCACTGCGACCTTCATAAATCTATTGTACTCGCCCTTTTCCAGAGTCCGCTACCAAGATCCGTCAGGAACGAGAATCGAGGAATATTCTTAGATGGTGCGCGGTACATGTGGCCACGTAGGCAGTCTCAGACAATACTGAAAATGTGTTCCCCATTTAAAAAGAGGAATATTAAGGTGCGTGCCCACTGACCCGGCTGCCGTAGTTTGTCTCTGTCGAGGCAGGCGGCCGCGACGCAGTCCCCGCAGCAGGTGTGGTTGGTGTGCGGCGCGCGGTACTGGCGGCCACGTGGGCAGTCCTGCGAGCAGTGCTGCACGCGTCCCGCCTGCACCAGCCGCCCTTCCTCGTCGCGCGAACACGTCACGTTTCTACACGGGTCTGACGTCGGCCACGTCTCGTTCTCCTGTACGAAACATCAGGGGAAGAGGACTGTTAGTAATGTGGACTGATGATCCCATTGCTAGCAGCATATGGTCATGTTGACCTCCACGCTGGAAACCATCATGATAAATTCCTGGTCAATTTGTCACGATGGGCTAACATTATCTCGCCAGCGTCTTGTATTACAATAAGACCGAAAAAATAAACTGTGGTATTACTATAGTCCCTAAAAAAAAGTAGAAAACCTGGAAATTGACATCCGGGAAGAAATGAAAGAACAAAAAATCGTTAAAATGATTGATCATTTTTGATATTCTCTTATATATTATAATGGTCATGTTCCATTCGTGCGTTAACTGATCTGACTTCACGTAAAGTCAGATCAGTTAGTCTATCGCGGCGAATTAAAGAGGAACCGTCATAATTGTATGACGGTTTCGAATAGGAACTCGTGGGGGGGAAGGAGATTGTTAGCAATGGGAACTAGTAACTCCCATTGCTAGCAATGTACCATGTTAGGTCGACCTCCACGCGGTTCATCCTGGAAACTATCGTGATGAATTATTGGTGAATTTGTCACGATGGGCTAACTGACCTGACCTCATACTCATCTTATCATCCTTCACTGGTGGACTCACTCCTCCTACGCTAACGCACGTTAGCGCAGGCAGGTGCACCATTCCATTATCATACACAAAAAAAAATAGGAACTCGTAATGGTACACTACTAGCAACAGAAACCTAAGTCCTGATTACTAACAAATAAAAACAAGCCCTTTCCTAAGTATATAATATTACTATTACTATTGTATCTAGATTTGCAATGGACTTCAACAGACCTGGTAGACCTTATCGCCGACCTTGCAGGCGATGGCCTCGTGCTTGGGGCAACATTTGCCGGGCTGCCTTTGTTCCTGCAGTACGTACAGCTTCTTGATGGTGTCCGACACTTCCGGACACGTCTCGTCCGAGGATTGGACTTGAAGCTGTAAGCAACATCATATTTAACACTACCTATCGACTATTTTCTGTGTCTAGTACATTAAATGTATTGTCAACGCCATGATGTGAAGCCGTTATTTACATCTATTATTTGTAGTAAAATTTCTGATCGTGATCACACTTGACTAGTTTCAAAAGTAGGCCATGTTTTTCTAGATCCTAAATAATACGCATACAAATTTCCGTATGATTGGTTAAACTGTTACGTGTGAAAGCGTATTAGATAAACAAACTCATATTCGAATTTGTATACCAGTTACGTTATAGAGTACAAAAAGCATATTATTTTAAAAATAAATGAAATGTATACCTCACGAAGAAATTGTATTTCTTGCTTTTTATTTAGGTATAGAAAGCATATTATTCGAAAAGTATATATTTTAGCAGAGAAATATACAAAAACAGGAAGTAGAAAAAACAACAAAAATAATTTGGGGCCACCGGGTGTCTAAGTTCTTTACGGCATTTTTTTTTCATATTCTATGAACAGAGTAAATACATAGTATGTACATATCAGTCTATCCTCTTCAAGACTACAAGAAACAGACTTGAATTTTCACACATTGTTTTTCAACTGTGGAAACTTACGGTGCCGTTGACGTCGACGCAGGTGTAGTTGGTGCAGAAGTCATCAGAGGTCCACTCCTCGCTGATATTCCTATGGCGGCCGTCCACCACGCAGGCCACCGGCCGACACTTGCCACAGCATTCCTCACCTCCTTCCGCCGCTGGGAAGTACTTCCAACCCTGGGACAGTATCAGACCAAATTTTGAGCGTAACTCAACGAGGTGGATGGATGTCTATATATTGCGTGTAACAGCTTAGACCACATCTTCACTTAACATCAGGAGAGATTACAGTCAGACGCGCTCAAATTAATAAAAAAAAGTGAATCATTAACAAACACAAATTCAGAATTGGGCTGTTATTATTTTTATAATAATTTCGATATAATCAATGGTGTAACAATATATGAAGATGTAAAAGGCGAGTCCTCGAGTACAGTTTCTTATCAATTATTCTAGATTCAGTTAAGTACCCATATTAGATTTCTTTATAGTATAAGTGGCGTTATGGCCTAGTATCTTTTAATATGGTTTCGATTATAAAAGACATTTATGCGTTTTATAACATATTACGATAAGATTTTTGAAGCAAATTGCGCAATATAGTTATATAGGATAGGAATCGGCAGACTCACAGCTTGGCAGTCAGTGTCGCAGCGCTGCACCGTAGTAACCTTGTCCAACTTGCCGTCCTCCACTTCTACGCAGGCGTACGACTCGCACGGGTTGTACGGTGACGTCCAGTTCTCGCCCACCTGTAATTAAACATGTTTAGTATTTAAACATATGTGTTTTCTGTAAGTTATAGATAATTAGGAGTTTTTAATTACGTGCTCGACATTTCTTACGACAATCGATGTCGAATTATCCTGTGAGTATGATAATTAATACGAGTCCAAAAAGCGGTCTTGTAGCTTTCTTTCCAAGACAACCTTTGGTTAGAAAAGACAAAAGGTTTTAATAATAATAAAACACTCAACCTCACTTACTGTTTGATGCTCCAAATCCTTACTCCTTAATTATATTATAAATGCGAAAGTAACTCTGTCTGTCTCGCTTTCGCGGCTCAACTACTGAACCAATTTAAATGAAATTGCAGAGTCTAGACTCCGAGGAACGACATAGGCTACTTTTTAATGGGAAGGGTTGTAAGGGGTTGAAAGTGGAGATGCAAAGTTATCTACATGCGGTTGAATCATATAAATGCGTTGTATAACAATGTAGGGATGGAGGGACCCATGTAGGGACACGTACGAGGCACGTACCCTGTAAATGTCGTCTCCGTCGCGGCAGGCGACCGGCACGGCGCGCGGGCAGCACGCGAACGGCACCGCCTGCGCCTCCCACACCAGCTGCGCGTCGCGTGGTACGGGGGCGCACGCGGCCGTCGCGCACTCCGCCCGCGGGCCCGCCGCCGCCGCCCCGCACCCGCACGACCGGCACGGCCCGTCCAGCCACACCTCGTCCACCTAACATGGTATATAAACATATAACAGTTCCCACTTATATCGCTAGATGGCGTTACTGATCAATGTAAAAGGCGCTATTAACATTTTTTGAGATTTAGATGGTCAAACGGAATGTTTGTATCTTAGTTTCGTATTGATCCTGACGACCCCATAACGGAAGTTATTCTCCCTACGGGTTCAACAGTTCCCGACCACACTTTAACGCACACACACGACACCGTCCACGCCGGCGTAGACGACGACCTCAACCACACCATATCGCGTAATCTAGCGGGCGCTTGCCCTCACCCGGGCGCTCCACACTGGTGCCTCCAGTCCAATTCAAGCGGGGATCGAAATTACGACGACCTATGCCGAAGTTCTAAGCCCTAGCGGTGCCCTCAGACTAAAATCTGTATCCGTCAAGCAGAAGTTGGGCTTCAGTCGCTCCATAAATCCTTTCCGCGAGTGCCATCTGCACTCGTCCCCCTATCGTCTGGTAGAGCTGTAAAAGCCAGCTGCGGCCAACAGCATTAGAGTAGTTAAAAAAAAACAAATGTATCATAAATTCGATTCCATCCTGTTCTGTTCCTTTCAATTCTGGAAAAAATATATCAACCACTTGTACCTATATAAAATGAAATCGCTTCCGAAGTCTATTCGCGTATATCTTTTAAAGTACGTATTTTAATACAGTACTTAGTAATAGATAGAGTGATTCAAGAGAAAGTTTTATAGGTATAATACATGTATATCCGTACAAAACCAGGGCAGGTAGCTTATATGCGTGTCCGTGTGCGCACACTGACACGCATTTCACAGCTGCCTTTACACGTACGGTCTTTCACGAGCGAATCGGGTTTCAAGCAGGAAATAATGTATACATGTAAATGTAGTAATAATTAATCATTATCATTAAAAATGGCTGACATTCGACTATGGAATAGAAACATAATTATAGAGTTATGATAATTCATAACTCTAAGAGCCCACGCACACAGAGAGCGGTCAGGCGTTCCGAGTTCCGAGTTTCGCGTTCGGCGTTTATTAAAATGTACCGAGTTTATAACAACAACGCACACAGCGGGCAGTCTGACCGCGGCAGTCAAAGCGGAACTTCGCGTTCCAAGAGTTCTTTTCCCGCCAAGACAGGGAACGCCGGAACGCCGGAACGCTGCGATTTCTGAGTTTGGAAACACGAAAAGTTGATAGACTATACATAAAAACCGAAAAATTCGCCTTGTTCTTATTGCGTTGTGCTAATTGGGTGCACCCAATACTTCCTTTTCTTTTTGGAAGCTGCTAAGCTCCACAAGAGCAATAATTTTTCATCGGATGACGAAGTTTCTAGTGACATGTTGCAAAAGTTGTTGACAATGTGCAAAGACCCAAACAAAACTACTATAGATCGCGAGAATTTGCACGCCGCTTGTGTGCGTTGGAACTCTTGGGTGGTCAACGGTCACTAGAACGCAGAACTCTGACCGCTTTCTGTGTGCGTGATCTCTTAAACGTGTTAAAGAAAGCGAAATGACATGAAACCAGGCAGTTGATTTGGGTGGTTACAAAGGCGGTTATTATTTTATTTTTGATGTAAATATCCCTCTCTATTACTGTGAGCCTATCAAGTTGATGAATATTTATGTAAATTACGTCTTTGGTAATGAGTCAGGAGGCACCTGACATTATCCTCTGTATAAGATATTAGGCTATTTGGATGATGTTTATATGTGACTATTACTCAATTAACGGCATATTTTATTTGGACGTGGACGATTTACGATGTAAACGGTTTAAACACGTAAATACTTACGTCTTTTAGAACAATTTCAGGTGTTTTGCGTGGTTTCTCACCACCTTTCGGAGCGGCTTCCCACTCTAGCGTTACTACACACCTGTCAGTCGGTAACTCTGAAATAAAATGCAATATGTACACATTTTATCTTAGTATTATTTATTTATTTATTGTTATAATATATAATTTCAAATAATTTATTAAAAAAAAATGTAATAAGGTAATTAAAACAACAAACCCCATTGTTAACAATGTACTATGTTAGGTTGACCGGTTCTCCCTGGAAACCATTGTAGTTAATTCACCACAATAAGTTAACTGACCTGCCTATGTTAGTGTAGGTGGTGGATAGAGTCATAAATTTTATTTATTAAAAAATGGTCTAATAAAGTAATTTAACCTAGTAATAATAATAACGTCAGACAATTCACACAGTGCCGACTAGTCCCCAGCTTGTGTTAGGGGTACCAGACAACTGGTTGTAAACTGAGATATCGTAATTTATTTATTTATTAAACCATTAACTTTTATTTAACTACTAAACCATTGAGACTGTCAATATGAAATCAGGAAATTACTAACCACACTTATACTCGGGACAACATTTGCCCGGCACGTTGGTGGTGGTGAGGTTGTGGAACTTCGGACAATCCGGTTTGTGCGGGCAGGTCTCCGGGCGGCACGAGAACTGAACCCGGGGACAGCACCCGGACGCGTCCACCACGCGCTCCATGCCCGGCTCGATGATGTCCACCTCGTTCTCGTTCGGTATCGGCTCACACTCGCTCGCCGGCTTGCATTCTGATAACACACCGGACCACCTTGAGTAGCCAATTTTTTTGTACTAGCTGTGCCCACGACTTCGTTCACGTGGTTAGGGGCCGTTCAAGTATTAAGTAAGCACTATAGGGGGGCTGGGGGTCTTTTCTTTGCTTATTTTGGATGACATGGGGGTGGGGGAGTCTGTATGATGATTACGTCATCGGTCGTAATTTACTTTTTTACACGAATGGCAACCCTCACATTGTCTTTGTTAAAAAAACAATACATTAATTGAGAAATGTTTACGTAAGCATGGGGGGAGGGGTAAGAGCTTTGCTTACTTTTGCTGACAACGGGGGATGAGGGGTAAATAATTGTGATAAATCTGCTTACGTAATACTTGAACAGCCCCTTATCACACTATCGTTTTTCCCGCTTTAGCAACATTTTTCACTGATGCTTCGCTTCTATTTGTCGTAGCGTAATGTTATATAGCTTAAAGCATTCCTCGAAAAAAACACAAAAAGAATTATTCAATTCAAACTAGTAGTTCCTGAGATTAGCGCGTTCAAACAAACAAACTCCTCAGTTAATAATATTAATATAGATTAGAATTAGTATAGATAATGATGTGCAATATATCCGTTTATTCAAAGTAAATTAGTAACTAATATACTTTCTAGATTTACTAGCTGACTTGGTAAACTGGTAGTGCTGGTTATTTTACTATACAAATTCTTATCGCTATTAAAAAATAAAGGTCGGTGGTAGAAGCCTGAAAATTTAGAAGCGTATGTATTTTAATGCCACACCAAAAGAAAAAATTTTTTTTTAAAAAATGGGTTGAGCCACTCTTATCATTTAGGGATATTAAAAATAGATAACAACCTATTCTCAGACCTACCGAGTATACCTATAAAATTTCATCGAATCGGTTAAGCCGTTTCTGTGATGCCATAACTAACACTGTGACATGAGAATCTGTGATAAATTATTTGTGTATTCGCCATTATATGCTAATAAACCTAACTTTATACTCATCCTATTATCCTCCACTGGTGCCCTGTCAGCGTATACCATATACATATATATTAATTAAAAAGAAAGTTCTATAAATAATGGGTATTTTGCTGATATCATGCAGAGTTCGTTATTAATATACATATGAAGGTACTTTACCACAAGAGAATTCCTTGCATCCATTCGGCGTAGTCTTCTGTTTCAACACCTGTCCGAACCCGCACTCCATCTTCTTTGGTTCTTTGCATTTCTTTTCGATTGGTTTAGGCACTGAAATTTTATTTATTATACAATCTTTTCTATAACGAAATATTTGTACACATTATCTATATAGAAATAGAAATAAATTTTATTCAAATAAACTCAATACAAGCCCTTTTGAATAATCTTATTTTTATTCTACCACTCATTCGGGATGCAGACTCATTACAAGAAGAATGAGCATCTCTATCTATATATTTTATTTGTAATAATTAACTATCATATGCAATATGGCGGACAATTGACTATAGAGCAAAAACATAATTATAGAGCTATTGATAATTTATAAATGTTAAACGTGTCTCTGGAATATAAAATCTGTGAAATAAAAGTAAAAATTTAAAAACAAAATGAAATTACATGATACATACGCGCAAACACGCGCGAAAGAGTGAACAAAAGGAATAGTTAAACGTAATCGTACATGATAGCGCGCGCTTGCTTTCCCGCGCTGAATCGCGAACGCTCCTGATCGCGCGCGAAAGAATATGACGTGTAAAGGCTATATTAAGTGTCGTGTAAAGGCAGCTATATTAACGACGTAAATGTACCACGTAAGAATGTTTCTAAACCATAATCCGCTTACTAACTTCTCAGTTTGTATCTTATGTGTTAAGTTCGCCATTTGTACATCTATGTGTTGTATTTATGCATTAAATAGTAAATTAATCTCACCGCAGACGTACTGCAGGCAGCAGGCGCCCGGCGTGGTGGGCCGCGCGAGCATGTCCTCGGCGTGGCCGCAGACGGGCGTGGTGCAGGTTTGAGTCTGACACGACACGTGCGCCTCGTTGGTACCCTCCACTTTGCTGCACGTGCATTTCTTGCACGCGTCCTCCTGCACGACAAACACACGTGTTATAATCACTGATCGTAATAGGTAGAGCTATTTAGGATCATTGACCTCAACATTGATGTCGATGTGGATATATAATACGACAATAGCTTAGATACGATTCTGCATTTAAGTATGTATGTACATATCATTACAATAAAAATGTAATAAATCAACGCTAAAATAAACAAAGCGTTTTGATATATTGTACCAAAATAGGTAAATTTATAATTATCAACATTAATATATGATTATGATAATATATATATATATATATATATATATATATATATATATATTATAATAATTTACTGACCTGCCACTCGTCGCCGGCGTAGTGCTCCTTCTTGGCATCGCACGGGAAGCACTTGTTTGGTTCTATACATGTGTTATTCACTCGTACCTAAAATATATAACAAAATTAATTAAATAGAAAATAAAACAAAAAAAAATTATAGTGTCATAGAAATAAAACTTGGGCTCAGTTCTTTATCTAAGTATTTATTTAATTTATGGAAAGTCAAACTATAAAAAGTAACTACTAGTAAGAGTATAAATTTAGAACTGTATAATCTGCAATATCATTCTTAAATAATGTTATTTAGATTTAAAAAATCCAGTATAGTTTCACTGACCAATCCTTCTGGACAGAAGCAACCCTCGGCGGGTTGAGTCTTGCATTTCTTCGGATCCTTTGTCAGTTCGTCATTGTTCTCGCAAGTTCGTTCGCAGTCCACACATGAACGATATACAAGTGGTTTTGAACTGTAAAATATCAATGTATGACTATTATATCTGTTTTCTATCGGGACAGACAGTTCTAGCGACAGAGTGTAGTGACAGACACCCTGGCGGCGGAGTGTGACGTGCAGCTCACCAGTTGTAGGGACAGAGCGTGTCCCGCCAGTGCAGACAGACACCCTGGCGGCGGAGTGTGACGTGCAGCTCACCAGTTGTAGGGACAGTGTCCCGCCAGTGCAGACAGACACCCTGGCGGCGGAGTGTGACGTGCAGCTCACCAGTTGTAGGGACAGAGCGTGTCCCGCCAGTGCAGACAGACACCCTGGCGGCGGAGTGTGACGTGCAGCTCACCAGTTGTAGGGACAGAGCGTGTCCCGCCAGTGCAGACAGACACCCTGGCGGCGGAGTGTGACGTGCAGCTCACCAGTTGTAGGGACAGAGAGTGTTCCCGACAGTGCAGACAGACACCCTGGCGGCGGAGTGTGACGTGCAGCTCACCAGTTGTAGGGACAGAGCGTGTCCCGCCAGTGCAGACAGACACCCTGGCGGCGGAGTGTGACGTGCAGCTCACCAGTTGTAGGGACAGAGCGTGTCCCGCCAGTGCAGACAGACACCCTGGCGGCGGAGTGTGACGTGCAGCTCACCAGTTGTAGGGACAGAGCGTGTCCCGCCAGTGCAGACAGACACCCTGGCGGCGGAGTGTGACGTGCAGCTCACCAGTTGTAGGGACAGAGCGTGTCCCGCCAGTGCAGACAGACACCCTGGCGGCGGAGTGTGACGTGCAGCTCACCAGTTGTAGGGACAGAGCAGCCAGTGCAGACAGACACGCTGGCGGCGGAGTGTGACGGCAGCTCACCAGTTGTAGGGACAGAGCGTGTCCCGCCAGTGCAGACAGACACCCTGGCGGCGGAGTGTGACGTGCAGCTCACCAGTTGTAGGGACAGAGCGTGTCCCGCCAGTGCAGACAGACACCCTGGCGGCGGAGTGTGACGTGCAGCTCACCAGTTGTAGGGACAGAGCGTGTCCCGCCAGTGCAGACAGACACCCTGGCGGCGGAGTGTGACGTGCAGCTCACCAGTTGTAGGGACAGAGCGTGTCCCGCCAGTGCAGACAGACACCCTGGCGGCGGAGTGTGACGTGCAGCTCACCAGTTGTAGGGACAGAGCGTGTCCCGCCAGTGCAGACAGACACCCTGGCGGCGGAGTGTGACGTGCAGCTCACCAGTTGTAGGGACAGAGCGTGTCCCGCCAGTGCAGACAGACACCCTGGCGGCGGAGTGTGACGTGCAGCTCACCAGTTGTAGGGACAGAGCGTGTCCCGCCAGTGCAGACAGACACCCTGGCGGCGGAGTGTGACGTGCAGCTCACCAGTTGTAGGGACAGAGCGTGTCCCGCCAGTGCAGACAGACACCCTGGCGGCGGAGTGTGACGTGCAGCTCACCAGTTGTAGGGACAGAGCGTGTCCCGCCAGTGCAGACAGACACCCTGGCGGCGGCAGGCGGCCGCGTACCGCTCGAAGGTGGCGCATGCGTCGCTCGTATTGAGCGCGCATTGTTCCGCTTCACACGACTCCACGTACGTCTGAGGTTCCACTAGCGCGTGGCACTGGATGCAGGAACATTAGTTTCGGGTTAATATATGGCGAGTTAATATATGATTGACACTGATTCCTAAATTGCTTAAAATTAAAACTTTACCCTTAGATAAGATAATATTGTACAACGTATTTCTGTGATAAAAACATACATATATGTCAATGAGCAAGACATAATTAGAACATCGGAACTAAAATTACAAGGCACCTTGTAATTTTAGTTCCGATGTTCTAATTATGTTTAGATGATATATACGATGTAATTAGAATATTTAGAATAATAATTTAAAAAAAAGGAATTTGCAACAAAACACATTCTAGTCAATGTCAATTGGGTTTTTTATAATCGAAATTCATTTCCGAGTCCCTGATTTATTTGAACCTGATTAAACAATCGGTTGGTGTGACGTTACCTCTCCGAACAAGGCCGCGTTGTAGAGTGCTAGGCAGGGGTTGTCGTCGGGCGGCGGCGGGCCGCAGGCGGGCGGCGGCGTCGCTCCGCACGCGCCGGCGGGGACCTGCAGGGCCCGCACCACCTCGCCCGTCGCTTGCCAGCTCTCGCCGTACTGCCGACACACACCTCTAACTCACTCCAATAGGGGGAAGGGGATTGTTAACGATGGGGACTAGACCCCTCCGATCGATCCGCCGTCAAATCAAACGGGGATCGAAATATGTCCAATTAAATCCGAGATAAATCCGTCTCTAATACAATTCACTTTAGTATCCAAAATACATCCAGCGCGTTCTGTGCTCGTCGACCTACTGCCGTGGCTTACATACAAGAATTTCCTCCACTCACAAAGAGATGCGTGTTATACGCTAGTTTAACGATACCGAGTATTAATGAAACTACCTTCTTTTAATATTTTTAAACTATTCATATCCATAATATCCATGTGAACCCTAACACTAGTATGGTATACCTCATCAATGTCCTCTGTGACGGTGCCGTTGCTGGTGACCAGCGCGGTGTCCTGTCCGCCGCACACTCCGCACAGACCTTCCGTCCGATTGTTGTATATATACGAGGGCACGTTCACCGTAAACTCCATTTTGGAGTACAGCACGCTCACCTACATAATAATTAAACTATTAATAATAACCATGGACAATTTGTCAAATGCCGTCTAGTTCTAAGCTAAGGCAGAGATACTGAAATAATTTGTAAATAATTTTCATATATACAATAGACATAGTAAACACCCAGACCCAGTTTGCACCGTGTGAGGAATCAAAACTATATACATAATCCCAAAAGGTGGCGAAGATTATTAATTGGCATAGGACAATTCTATATGACAAGTAACATGTAAAATTACACCGTTAATCTTCCTAAATAAATAAATAAATCCTTACTAATATTATAAATGCGAAAGTAACTCTGTCTGTCTGTCTGTCTGTCTGTCTGTCTGTCTCGCTTTCACGCCAAAACTACTGAACCGATTTAAATGAAATTTAGTACGCAGATAGTCTAGACGCCGAGGAAGGACATAGGCTACTTTTTAATGCGTAAAAAGGGTTGTAAGGGGTTCAAAATGGAAATACAAGGTTATCTTTATGCGGTTGAATCCTTATTCGTCATCTTTTCATTTCACTAGCTAACAACCAATCAACACATCGCGTGCGTTTGCGCCATTCGCCATCTTTTCATTTCACTAGCTAACAACCAATCAACTCATCGCGTGCGTTTGCGCCAATAAGGTATCCATCACAGAGAACAAAACCACAGATAACATAATGTAAAACGAAAGATCTTGCCGGAAACATGACGTTGACGTTTAGTGAAAATATTGTTTTTTGACACTTTTTTATGATAAAATCGTATATCGTGTGTATGTGTTTTTTCTTTAAACCTGAAATTGGCCGATTGCGAGACAAATTTGGCGATTTTTTTTATTAATTTGTTTTACGGCTCTGGATACAAGCCCAGTTTAGCCCAACTTAAAGTTTTACAATATAAATTACAAAAATTAAAGTCAATGTCCAATGTTAAATAATAATAAATGTCAAACATTGTTTCCCTGTTCTGAACAACTTAAAAAAAAACTTAATAACAATCACATTTTTCTTCAAATTTTATTATTTACATTTTTTAAAGAATGTTGTGGTGTGGCACTATCCGAAATTAAATTATTTACCCATTTTTGTAGGTTATACAGAAATAATGTGTGGGTGTTTATTTAAAAAGCATTAACACAAAATTAATAAAGTATAGGTATTAATAAATATATGGTTGTTGTATCAAAATAGAATTTTCTTATTTTTCACTAAAATAAAAACTAACTGTCTTTTTTATAAAATAAATGACCTTTTCATTGTGCCATATATTATGGAACTATTTAAATTATTTAGCTGATTGTAAGAACCAAAATGTTGGTTTGTAGATTAAATAATAGTAGATTAATACTGTAAAATTATTATTTGTACGGAAACGATAAAAATATATTTTTGTGCTGCGACAAAAACTAATATTATAAATGTGAAAGTAACTCTGTCTGTCTGTCTCGCTTTCACGTCAAAACTACTGAACCAATTTGAATGAAATTTGGTACACAGATAGTCTAGACCCGAGAAAGGACATAGGCTACTTTTTAATGCGAAAAAAGGGTTTTAAGAGGTTAAAAGGGGGTTTGAAAGGTTGTATGGAAGAATCGTCATTTTTGAAGCTAGAAGCTTAAAACTTATTGTTGAGACTGTTGATTAAATATAAATAAAAATGACATTCAATGTTTGTAAAAAATTACCCTTAAGGGGGTAAAATAAAATAGGGGATGCAAGTTTTTATGTAAACACGTCATTTTTGAAGCTAGAAGCTTGAAACTTATTGTTGAGACTGTTGATTAAATATAAATACATATGACATTCATTGTTTGTAAAAAAATACCCTTAAGGGGTAAAATAAAATAGGGGATGCATATTTTTATGTAAATTCGACATTTTTGAAGCTAGAAGCTTGAAACTTATTGTTGAGACTGTTGATTAAATATAAATACATATGACATTCATTGTTTCTAAAAAAATACCCTTAAGGGGGTAAAATAAAATAGGGGATGCATATTTTTATGTAAATTCGACATTTTTGAAGCTAGAAGCTTGAAACTTATTGTTGAGACTGTTGATTAAATATAAATACATATGACATTCATTGTTTCTAAAAAAATACCCTTAAGGGGGTAAAATAAAATAGGGGATGCAAGTTTTTATGTAAACACGTCATTTTTGAAGCTAGAAGCTTAAACTTATTGTTGAGACTGTTGATTAAATATAAATACATATGAAATTCATTGTTTGTAAAAAAATTACCCTTAAGGGGGTAAAATAAAATAGGGGATGCAAGTTTTTATGTAAACACGTCATTTTTGAAGCTAGAAGCTTGAAACTTATTTTTGAGGCTGTTGATTAAATATAAATAAATATGACATTCATTGTTTGTAAAAAAATTACCCTTAAGGGGGTAAAATAAAATAGGGGATGCAAGTTTTTATGTAAACACGTCATTTTTGAAGCTAGAACGATGATACTATTTTCATTGGTTCTTTTGGGGTAGATTTTTAAATACCCCACTAATGTTATAACTGTGAAAGTAACTCTGTTTGTCTTTCTGTCAGTCTTACGCTCCAAAACAAAATAAAAATTTAAATGAAATTTGGTACACAGTTAGTTTACACCCGGACAAAGAATATAGGGTACTTTTGAATGTGAAAAAAGGATTGTAAGGGGGTTGCAATGGTACGCTGTATGGAAGAATCGTCATTTTTTAAAACTAGAAGTTTGAGACTCATTTTTAGACATTCAATGTTTGTAAAATTTTTACTCTTAGGGGTAGGGGGGGGTTGTAAAATAAAATAGGGAATGAAAGTTATTGTGGAAATTTGCTGTTTGTGTGGTTGTGGAAGCTAGAACGATTAAACTTTTTTCTTTGTCTTTTTAGAGTTAGTTTATTAAATACCCTACTGATATTATACATGTGAAAGTAACTTTGTCTGTCTGTTTGTCTCGCTTACACGCCAAAAATATTGAACCGATTTAAATTGAAATTTGAAACATACATAGATAGCCTAGATCCTGAGAAAGGACATAGGTTACTTTTAATGTGAAAAAGGGTTGCAAGAGGATTGAAAGGGTAGATCCAAGGTCATATAGATGTATCGTCATGTTTAAAGCTAGAAGCTTGAAATTTATTTTTTAGCCTATTGATTAAATATTTATTTTTATTTTTTATCATTTTTTAAGCTAAAATGATGAAACTTATTTATTTGACTTATATTGTGTTAATTGAGTTAAATATTTTTTCATTATTTACGCGGACGAAGTCGCGGGTACAGCTAGTAAATAAATAAATAAATAAAAGTTAGGGAAGAAATTAGGAAAAAGTTAGGGAAGAAGAAATTAAAAAGAGGATTGTTAGTAATGGGGCCTCGTATTCCCATTACTAGCAATGTACCATGTTCGACCTCAACGCGGTTCCCCCTGGAAACTATCGTGGTTAATTTCTGGTTATTTGCATATATTAGTCTGTCATAAGGGCAACCTTATGATAGGCAAACGGACTAATATATGCGTTGGTTTAGTCTGTTTGCTCATCGTGAGGGCAAACAGGCTTAACCACATACTTATCGTATCATTCTCCACTGGTGCCCCAGGTGGTTAGTGTAGGCAGTGCGTTCTCATTCTTGAAATCCAATCAAAAGTTGACACACAGGACTATTTAGTATCAAACTAAACAAAATACTTTGTATTTTAACTGAGGTACAGAAAAGGATAGATATTTTTAAATTACCTAAACATAACTATGTTAAACTACGAGAAAGAATGTGTCGTAAAAAGCAACAATTATTGATTTACATAAGACAATTAAATATTATTTAAAAAAAGTAATTCAATTGAGTTTCTTGCCAGTTCTTCTCAGTTGAATCTATATACCGAACTGGACGGTAGGGAAAAACATTATAATGTAAAAACTTGACGTTCATAAGCGGCTAAAATGTTCTACATGAATAAATGATTTTTGAATTTTTGATTAATAAAATGTAAAATTACACTGTTAATATTCCTAAAATAAATAAACAAAACACTATTAGTTATATCTATTACGAACTTCGACGTGAGCTTCAGTCAGCAGTAGAGTGATATCTTGTCCATTGATCTGGGTTGCCGTCACCCAGTCCTTTTTCAATGGAAACTTGAACTGTGCTGTCTTGTCGATCGTCAGTTGCAACTAAAACAAAACATGTCAGTATAAAACAGTTGCCAATATTAACTTGTGTCATCATAGTGGAAGATATGCAAATATGTACAATGAAAATAAAATAAATATATTGACTTGGCCACTTATTGCTGTGGCTCTGTAGTTGTAACATGGGGCAAATAAAGACATTAATATAATAATAATCTTTTAATCTGAAGTTATACAAAATTTCATAAAAATTAATTAAGTAGTTTTGGAGTAATTTTAGCTAATTAAACCTAATTAGCTCGTTTTATAAAATTGACAAAAATACTTTAGAGGTCTTGTAAAAGAAAAACTTATATAAGGAGTTAATAGTTAATTAAAAAGTGATCGTATTTGCAGAAAACAAAACAAGGAAGCCTAACAAAAACAAGAACACACTACATTTGAAGGCTTATAAAAACGATTTTAAATTTGCGGCTTACTTACTGCTTTTCCCTGAATCGAGTTGAAAGCGACCGAATTTATTGAACAAATTTGTTCGTCAGAACTCTTCGAACTGGATTGGACTATCCGAGTTGCGACCTACTATTCGCAAGACTTTTTTATTACCATATGTCTACACTCAGCACTCAATAACGCCAAGCAAATACGCTTTGTTTGCGGTGCAAATTCAACGACCCCACCTTCCTGAACACTACAGGATGGATTTTTAAACTGTTAGTACCCCGCTTATAAATTTGACGACCACCAACAGCCTGCTACTGTATGGATTTTAAAACTTAGTTCTCGTTTATAAAATTATCAATACCTAAGCATCTGACATATTTTTGAGGGATAACGAAAATGGCGTTACTGGCTTTATACTTGGCCAAGATATAAGAAGACTTTACTTTAGCTAAGAAATTGTTATTTTAATTTTATTTAGTATCTAGTTTTGTTTGACATTGTTTTGTTTGCACTAGTTATTAACCACTCAGTACCACATATCCCACTGTTTTAGGTTGGAAGAGATCTCTTCTAGGGATAAGTCCACCTTTGCTCACATTGTCTTTAAATTATAATATCTTTGTATTATCTGTGCAATAAAGACACAATGACAAAGACAAATGACTTACTTACTTAGAATATATTATCTTGCCTACGATTAAGTCGTTATCTTACTTTGTTGGTGTTATTATCCTTGGTGACTTGTAAGATGTGGTCGGCGTAGAGGATGTGGACAATCTTAGTGCACGTTACATCCGCTTTGTCTTCGCATGGTCCATTTGTTGCGTACACCTGATGAAAATGAAAACACATTTGTATATCTTATTCTTAATAATGTTATAAACGCGAATGTTTGTAAGTATGGATATTTGTTACTCTTTCACGCAAAAACTACTGAACGGATTTTGATGAAACTTTACAGTAACATAGCTTATGCATCAGAATAATACAGACTAAATATTTTATTGAAATTTATCGCGGGTGAAACCGCGGGCACAGCTAGTATATATATATATATATATATATTAAGCGTCTTCGAACTTTATTTTAGTAAAACTACTATTACGAATTCGGTACTACGAATACTCCACTGTTAGAAAAAGTATCAATTTAATAAAATCAATAAATGATCTTACACTGGATATCCCAAAACAAAATTAATACGTGAAACAAATAGTTTATACCACTTCTTACCTGATACTTGTAGAGGCCGGTCTCGTTCCTATCGCGGGAGGCGAGATACGTGCAGTTGCTCAGGAATGGGAACTCGTCGCCTTCGAACGTGGTGTAACTGGCCGGAGTACCCACACCCTTGCAACTACCTGTCGCCGGCAGAAAATTTTTCTTTGGTATTTTTCGTTTTCAAGATTCAAGATTTTATATTTGTAAAACATGCGTGGTTACATAAAGAGATGTATAACATATAAAACGAAACAGATGTTACACACTCGTACATGTTTAATCTCTGGAATTTAAGATGTCAGTAGCCGTAATATAATGAAGAGCATATAAATTAGACAATATTCTTAATTACGCTGTTGCGTTCTACTGCCTAAAAAATGTTTCGTATCATTTAGAAAAACTGCAGAGAAAATTGGCCCTAAAGGGAAGCCTAACCTAAAGGGAAGTAACTGGAAAAATATCAATTATTATGTTCCTAAATAATAACTTAATATCCGATTATGGAATATATTAATATGTATAAGATTTGTATAGAATTATTTCAGTGACGCGCCAAATAGATCATGTTTAACTAATTTTGCCATCTTTGAGAGAATTAGAAATAGAGAATATACAAGGTAATGAAAATGGAAATATAACTAAATTCACGATATATTCTGAATATATGTCTTGGAATTATCATATATGATGTAGTAATAAGAAAAAAGACTATGTAAATGGAGAAAAATATATATTAATATAGACTACTGACAATTAGGAATAGAAAAGAAAGAATTGAAGTAACAAAACAAGAATCTATAAAAGGAATTATAAATTTTAAATACAAATTTCGAATATAAAATATTTCTTCATTAGCCAGTTACAACAATATATAATAAAAATATATAAAGTAACAAAATAATAGTCAGTAACACACATATTTAACTAACAGTAGATAGGGTAAAAAATTTGATGTCTCTCTTTTGATTACAGCATTAAAAACTTACAGTCGAGGCAGTCAGTGGGCAGCACACATTGGTCTCCCTTCCGCAGCTTCCCCTCAGGGCAGTAGCAGCCGGGGAAGCACTGGCCGTCCTCTACGGGACACGAGCGGCCGGCCGCGCCCACGCTCGAGCAGGTCGGCTCGCACCGCTTGCGGTAGCAATCATTGTGGACCAGTGGCGGCGGACAGTCCGCAGCTGTACACATAACACATATATCACTACTAGTTATATATAGAATATTAAATATTTTATAAAACATAAATGTAGATATAATGAATTAAATTGTCAGCTATGAACAATATTGGTCCTAGAATAGATCCCTGTGGAATTGTAAAAAAATTTTCTGAAATGTGAGAACAAAATGAGCATACTAGAGAGGCATTTGATTGTATTAACTACTACAGAACTACTATTGAAATAAATCGACTTTATTTAAGTTCACAAACCTTGTATTTTTACGAACCTTGTACTGATCACTCATATGGATGTAATCGTATTACTTCAATGAAGAAAAAGTACAAGTAGTATTTTTACCTCATTAAAGTAATATGTACATGGACAGTAGAGTTAAAAATCATTTAAAATATACATTTCTAAGCAAATAAGGGTGTCTTATACATTTATAATAAAAAATAACTATGTAAATAAGAAATAATAGTTAAACATAAATACAAATGTACAAATTATACATACGGCAATCCATTTGCATCCTCCACTCGGTGACATCCAGGTTTTTGTCAGCAGCTAGACATTCGGCCACCATTTGTTCGATGAGCAGACAGCGGCACTCCTCGTCGGTTCTCTTAGTACCATTCACCACCAGATCAGCGCATTCGCATATCTTTTCTAGGCAAATGCTTCGCCATTTGTCCAGATTCAGTACTTTGCCGCATTTAGATAGAGGTTCTTTCCTGTGGAAGAATTACAGTTTACAGTTTGTACTACTAACTAGAGACTTTGTTAACTGAGAATACCGTTCCACCGACATCTAGCTTGCGATCATAATACGCGATGTTAAATGATTATCACATCGATTTCACATGGGATTTTACTTAGACTTTTTCTTTTTACTTCTAGTATGATATCCTTTAATCTCCTAGTCGTATCTTATGGCATTCTATGATGACATAGGTATTCTTAATTCGTGAATATATGCAGGTCTCTTGGGATCAGTGGTTTGAAGATACAAGGATATCTTTATACATGGTACATCAATATTCAGAATACACTTGTTGAGAATAAAAGAATAATGAACAAGGCACTAACGTGATGACATGGCACAGGTCCCATGCACGCTTCTGCTTCTCCTGCGCGATGACGGCCGTCTTGCAAGCGTCCGCTGGTAGACCGGGTTTCGCCCACGCTCGCCCGAACTCGTCCACGCTGGTCGCTAGTTGTCCGTCCGGAAGACGCCGCTCATTTTTCTGTGATCCGTCGAACGCGCCGCAAAGACCATCAACTGCTCCCATGTACTTCTTCGATACCTGCCGTGTAACGTCATCATAGTTACCAGTTAATATTAATAATGACGGCTTCGTGAGGGTTAAAAACTCGTATCCTCGTGGTTTTACTAAGACTTACTGACATAGGTCTTGAGATCGAATCTAGTCGACAAAACTTCAATATAAATGCTATTATAATTATATTTTAATATACCTCTCTTTGGTTATAAAAATATCGATAACAGGCCAATCTAAAAGACGGTAGGCCAACCCTTTCTACATCTCAAACTCATAAATTTTAGATGATTGAATACGCTGAATACTAATAATACCCAATTGTGGTGGTGGTTTTCCTTTATACTTTGGAGGGAAGTCAATATACAATAAATAAAAGGGGTTTTTAAAGAAGCAACCAAGTACTGCAATAATTTGAAAAGTTTACTCTCTTTCTTGAGGAGATAAAAACTATCGCTTCTAAGAATATTCTTTAATTCTCTCAGTCTAAGTAGCAAAAAGGGCGAGCAGTACTACAGGTCCAAGCATCTGACAATAGCCCAAATCCTATAAAAAAAAATACAATAATCAGCATAGATTTAAAAAAGCTCACCCCAATTTTAATGTCACCGTCTCTCGAATACAGTACAGTGATGTTATATTTTCTAGACTTGATGGAGAGTCCGTTACCAAGACGATCGACATCGAAGCTGTTCTTCTGGAAGCAGATCTTGGATGTCTGCTCGACAGTGTACTCGTAGTTGTCGTATTCGATCATCAAGTTAGGTTTCACCATGATCAGTTGGTCGTCCTGGTGAACGATCAGGTAGTTCTGACAGCCCTCCAGACGACACTTCTTACGGACTGGGAAATTGAAATCAAATTGTCAGTAATCAGTCATCCTTAATTATTTAACAAGAAACTAAATAAGCACAGGGTATTGCTTAAGTTAAAGACTCTTGGACTCAGGTTCAAAAAGTTTTTGACTTAAGTACTTAGAAGAAGTAGATATGTATACCGAAATGATTGTCTACTGAGAACAGTTGTAGTAGTAGTACTAGTAGTGTTAATAAAACTTATAACATTATAGAGAACAGTGAAGAATATAGACTATGAAGTAGAACAAACAATAAATAAAATGAAACATTAACATCTTAAATCTAAACATATTCTTTTATATTTATTCACATATTCCTTCCCTTCTTATCTTAATGTTATTTTCTCTACTGGTAGTCTGGAAGAGATTGCTTAGCGATAAGACCGCCTTTTGTATCAGTTTTTGTAATATATCATTTTGTTTGTTTTCTTTGTCAGGTGCAATAAAGAGTTTAAATAAAAAAAAAAATAAGTATTCCGCCTACCATAAATAAATAGGATAAGGAAGAAGTAGATGATGATTAACATCTTAAATTTCAAAGAATATTTTTCCGATATAAAAATATGTAAAAGTTATGTAGATAGATAGATAAATAAATACCTATTTAATTTGCATTCTCAATAAACACAATAGCAAATAAACACAAAAAAAGTTGTATGAGTATGTGATATGTGTGTGTATGAGATACTCACCGAGTACAGTCCAAGCGTCGAACCTGTTGTCTCTGGCGAGTATGTGGAAGCAGACATCGTACTTATACTCGACGCCGTCGAAAGTGGTAAAGGTACGACCCGTAATGTTACAGAACACCGGCCGTTCAGGAGGTGGGACGCACACATATCTGTGAATGAAGGGCATGTTTTTTGTACTAAAATTTACCATAGGGAGATATCGTAGAAGTCTCTGTGGGTCGTCTCTCTCTCTCTCTCTCTCTCTCTCTCTCTCTAAGTAGAAGAGGTATAAAGTACTGACTGCGGACAGTTATCCCCAGAACTGGAGCTGGAGTCGATCCTGAGAGTGTAGTGCGGCGGACACACTGGCGCCGAGCAGTCGCGAGGAGCGGGTTTGGTGCCCGGGATGTACGGCGGCAGCCGCGGCACGCACTTGAACTGCGGGCACACGTGCTGCGTCGGCTGGCTCGAGTTCGCCGGCTTCTCCAGGGTGAACCGGTTCGGTTGGGCGGCAGGTGCACCTAACCACGCATACGATAAACTAAATAATAAATAAGAGACGAATTTCATAGCATACCATGGATTCACCGTGCGGGTACCGGGACCATCGTGTAGCAGAGAGGGAAACTCTGAGCAGTTCCCGGGACTCGCGATCCGAGAGTAGGATTAAGGGGGGCTTTTGCCAACTTACGTCAACACTCGCCGCACCGCTCCCAGTCCCGCCAAATCTGATAGGAGCCTGCTAGTACAGATTCGATACACATTCTAGTATAGAATCCACTGCAGTTCTAGATAGGATATTTTATAAGATTGGAGATAGATTATGAAAGGCCGGCAACGCATTTGCAAACGCCCTGATGTTGCGGGCTAATAGGCGGTGGTGATCACTTACCATCAGGTGAGCCGCAAGTTCGTTTTAGGGAACAAATGAGATATAAAATGTAATAACCAGGCTTAATAAAGCATTTCATTTCTTACAAAAGGAAAATAGCTTAATCTAAATATACACACTTTGTGATGAAGCAATATTTTATAGTAGCGAACATAAAGAACTTACCAAATCCACCGTAACCGCCTTTAGAGAATCCACCTTTTGAATACCCTCCTTTAGAGTAGCCACCTTTTGAAAACCCTCCCTTGGAGTATCCTCCACCTCCCTTATAGTACCTCTGGTAGGAATATCTCGGTCTGGGCGGAGGAAGGTCCGAGGTTGATGAGGTGGAGTAGCTCGACGCGCTGGTAGACGTATACCGAACCAAGTAGCCAGGTGGACATTCCACCTTCGGACACTCCACCGCTGTTGAACAACATATATTTTTGTAAATACTCTCTTTTCAAAGGTAGAGACTATCCTTATAAAGGTAGACTATCCTTATTGGATGGTAGGGAAAACTTTATAATATAAAAAAAATACGTTAAAATGTTTTTATATCAGTAGCCTAATACCCATAACACTAGCTCTGCTTATCTTGAGACTTGATAACGCCGTGTCAATTGTCCTTTGATATTATTACTGTTGAAGTGTATGGGACACAGTTACCTACATACATCAGTATAATAATTGCAATTATTATATTACACTAGGTAACTGTGTCCCATAGATATTTCTCCCTTGAGAGATCATTATTTTTTATTGTATTTAGGTTACTGTATCCTATAAAGTGTACTAACGTTTCGGTGTGGTAACAGTAGTAATGCTGGTAGCAGTGGTGAGAGGCGCCGCTTGTAGCGTCGGAGCGACGGTGGTCAGTACCAACTGCTCTAGAGGCTTACGGGTCGTTACTGTCGTGGTCGGTGTAGTTGTGGATGTAGTTGTGGTGCATGCGACTTCATCATCAGGACAGTCTTGCAGGCCATCGCACCACTTGTCTAGTGGGAGACAGAGCTTGCTGGTGGGACAGATTCTTGTGCCCTCTGGACACGGCTCGCAGAGACACTCGCAGTTCGATGTCAATAACTTGGGTACTAGATTCTATTAAAGAATATACAATTAAAGAAATAATAATATTGGGGAAAAAATATTACGTCCATAAGCGGCTAAAAAGGCAGAAGGGTGAAAATATAGAGTTGTATGTATTTTTAATACCAAATTATAGTAAAATAAAAAAATAAAAATAAACATTTTAACACTCTTATCAAAGAGGGATATGAAAACCGTTGGCCGATTCTCAGATATACCTGATGTGTACACAACATTTCTTAAAAATCGGTAAAGGCGTTTCGGAGGGGTTTAGTAACAAGCACTATGATATAAGAAATTTATATATTAGATAGTGACTCACAGGTGCGCAGACGCATTCCTTGACAGGCTTGCAGATGGTGATGCCGCCGAGCTTGCACACGCAGTCGTCACAGTTCGATCCGCGGAACGTTGTCCCCACAGCGTATCTAACAATAGTCAGACACATTATTTCTTCCATTTCCATTCTGGTCCACTCCATGAGTGTTGGCCAATGGCAGGCTGCGAGTGGCAGCTAGTAGAGATAGTAGAGATAAATAAACGACGAGCTTTCGTTCTTCGAACGACATCTGCCTTATACTCCACTTCATAATGACTACGACCATTCCGTCAAGAATGTATCGAAAGAGAAAAATTAGGCATTTAGGATCACATTTAAAATTAGTATTGTTGTTGTTAAGTAACAGTTATATATAACGCGTGTGAAAAAATCAAGAACAAACTGTATTTTATGTCGACTGAATGTCTCGTGAAGGTTTGTATACGAATAGTTTGTCATTCTGTCATCATTCCGCAGCCTGTGGAAATTGGTCTGTTTGGGTTACGGCTACTGATAAAATTATTTTATTTTCACAAAAATACAATATACTAGTGGTCACTACATTCTCCCTAATTGAATTTAAAATTAAATCTGTATTAGGCAATTGTACAAACTCATTATATTCATTGTACAGAGCTGAGTTTCTTGACAGTTCTTCTTAGTTCGAAAGAACTCCGAATTGACGGGAGATTTGACATACCACAAATCTATAATGGACCTACATGAATAAAAAGATTTTGATATTGAAAGAGGTTTTTGATTTTGTATTTTGGACTCTGTGAAGCATAGTAATAAGATTCAACAACGTAGCCAAGCGTATAATGGGTAGTGTATATACGAGTACTGACGTCATGAAGGACTGGATGCAGGGGCACTGGTCGCGCGGCACGCAGCCGTCGCCGTCGTAGTAGCGGGCGGGCGCGCAGGCGCAGGCGGCGGGCTGCACGCCCGGGCACCGCGCGCACGGGCTCGCAGGCGAGACGGCTTCCTCTTCCGGTAGTGGCGACGCTGTTGTCGTCGCTGTCCACGACACGAATACCAAGATCACGGATAGAAACTAAATATCTAATTTGGTTGGTCATACAATGTGTATACGAGCCGAATATAAGTAGCAGTATTTATTATTATTGTTTAAAATCTACCCTGTAACATCGTAAGCACAGATTATTATATTAGAGTCCGTTAGTTTGTGTTCCCGCGTCTTTCCTACCCCTCCCTTACCTAGTAACAAACGGACCGTACAGCGGCCTTGACGCGCGCGCGCATTTGTTGTGAATTAAACTAAATTAGAACTGTGAAACCTACTGTGAAACTGGAAAGCTAGCGAAGATACCTTCGAGACCCTGAAGCCCAAGAAATCCGCAGAACCAAATCAGGTACGTGACAGACATAGTAAATTCCCTAACATTTTGGTAGCAGAGTAGTTTCCCAAACAATTATTATAGCCTTTATTAAGTTCAACTTAAACATTATTTTTAAAACAAACATAAACATGACAATCAAATTTTCCCTAGAGGTACATGGTAGTTTACCCTAGAGGTAATCATTATCATCATCAAAGTAATAAGTTTAAAATAAAAAATTCAAAAGATATTTAGATTTTCACTTTTCTTCGTAATAAAAATGGTCTTTTAGCATAAAACCAATTTTTTAAAAACAGTTCTATTACTATTTACAACTACGATATACAAATATAACAAAGGCAACTCACGGTACGGCTCGAAGCATCCAATCGGCTCGACCCTCATCTCGATGCCCTTCTTCCACGTCAGCGGCAGCACCTTCAAGTACCGTGCGTGGATCGGTAGCTTGAATTCATTGAAGACCACGGTGTTACTGTCGAAGTTTCCAGGGAACACCTTGTACGACCCGGTGTTGTCCAAAACGGGGTTGAAGGTGGAAAGGTCCGAGGTGAACATCACGTTGTAAGTTGTCACCCAGCCTGATGGACCTCCTTTCGTTTTAATGCCGGTGATGATCCGCGGGGATATGAAGTCGAACTGCAAATGTGAGGAGATAGATAGAATATATTTTATTTGTAACATACAGTACAGAAAATATATAACCAATATATGAAAGAATAATTACAATAAGGCGGACACTTATTGTTACATCAAAATGTGAAGTTACAACATTATATAAAAGAGCAACACGCAAGTTTCTTGCTTATTCTTCTTGTAATGAGACAGGTTTCCGAATGAGCTGTAGATTAAAACAAAAATAGGAATGGCTATTGAAATGATTAAATTCAAGTTTATTTGAATACAGGATTCTCTATTTTCTATAAATGTATGTTTGTAAAATAACATCTGTAGACTAAGAAATTATGCGCGTTAGAGAGAAAACAATAAATAGATAAAAAATAATTACTAACGTTTGCGCACGCAGGCTTTCTCGCGCTAAAACGCACGCGCTCCTGATCGTGCGTGAAAGAACGTGTCGTGTAAAGGAAGGTGATGTGTATTGTATAGATTACTATAGACGGTTTATCGCACGTAATAGGTTATTATATAATGGGTTCTTTCACGTGCGATAGGTCATACACTATACTGTGTAGATGAGCTTTCGTGCGTGAAAGAACATGTCGTGTAAAAGCATCTAATGTGAATAGTATAGTTTAGCTTTCGCGCGTAAAAGAACGTGTCGTGTAAATGCAGCTAATGTGTACTGTATAGATCCACAATGGAGTAGGGCGAAATAGGTCGCCCTAACATATAACGCCCGTAACGAGATGGGCCTGCCCTACAACATGTACAGGGTAGGCCGTCGCCGTCGGATCTGGGGTGGAAATGCACATGCGAATCCCCTGGCTTCGGCATAGGCGCTCGTAGATAGACCGTGTGGTTTTTGGTGAGTACAAATCTCACACACCGCCCCGCCCTCCCTCCGGTGGGGTGACGGTCTTTTAAAGATTTTCCACACGTTAAAAAAAAAAGGGTACCATGATCCACTCCCCGGGCGTGCTGTAGAGGGCGGTCCACCCGCGCTCGGCGTCCAGCGTGAAGTACTTGCGGGCGTCGTTGTTGGAGCTGACTTCGATGTTCTCTACGGGCAGATCGGCCGCCAGACCCAGTGCGTCCGTGCACTCTACCGACGGCGTGCTCTGGACATTTACGTAATCGGAATGTTAAACAAGCAGTAAGCCGACCTGAGTGTAAGTGGTATTCGTCGCTTATATTTAAAATAGATTTACGGACGTCATATAGCCACTCATTATCAGGTGGGCTAAGATGTCGTCTTCCTGCAGGCACCTATATTTCTACTGTCACATCTCACCACTCAACCTAAATACAATTATAATAAATTCATAAAAAATACACAATAGCGGCTAAAGAAGAACGGAACACGACACAGATATCGCTATGCTGATTAGGTGAAGCCAATACTACTGTAAAAACTGAAGAGTTTTTGTAAAACAAATCTACGTATGCATTCTGCGGAATCTCATTCTTAGATTTCTGAACACGTCGACAGGTGATTATAATGTTACCATTCAGCTAGCCGTGAATGAGTAGATCATACTCATACATAAAGTTCCGAATGACTTTATATGTGGGCATGAGTGGGCAGGTCCGGTAGGACTATGAGATAAGGTACAGTTATTGATGTCATAGGAATGAGGAGTGTGGTGGTTCCACTGAAAATCAGCGCTGCGATACTAGCTGAGTGGAGGCCCTTTCAGCTTGTGGGGTCGGTAATAATTGGTAAGACCCTCAACAAATATAAGATTAACAAGAAAATGTATATATGGAACAGAGCTGTATAAGGCGAGTGACGGATGACGTGAGAATATTTTGTAGGTGAACTATAGAACGCGTCGGTCTTGTCTGTAAGCGGCCAGTTGTCATGAAAAGAGGCAATGATGTGAAATGATTATTATACAAATATATACAGTATACCATAACTTCATAGCGCGATACCAGCTTTTAAGTTCGTTTATATTTTTCATTCTGTATTACACGATACTGTATCATATAATCATAAATTATTATTTTTATTATATGAATGTAACTAACCGTTGACGAAGCTAGTTCAGTTGTAGAAGAGGGCTCCTGGCAGCCGATCAGTTCGAACCTGACGGCGATCTCCTCGTTCCAGGTGAGCGGTCGGATTCGTACGAACTTCGCTTCGATCGGCGGCTCGATCATCTGCTTCGATGGCTTCTCGTGGTCCACTGGACCGCGGAACACCTGTGGGACGAACTTCTTAGCATTCCGTGGATCCAACGTCCGGGGGCCGGGTTCAAGAGAGAAACTCCGAGCAGTTCCCGTGACGTGTGACCCGGGTGTAGGTTTACGGGGCCATTACCGACGTACATCAACACTCACCTTCACTACTCGTGCTACTCGTGCTTCTCTCCCTGTCCTATCAAAACTGGCCAAAGCAAGTGCATGTTTAAATACACATTTTAGTTTAGATCTTACTGCAATTCTAGACATGCCTACCAGAACCTTTATGCCTAGCATGACCTTTCAGATTGTCGAATTTTTTGCTAATATTATATATCAACGCGGATTAGACTCTAAAATGAGGCACCATAAGTATTTTAAATTAATTTTATACTTAGAGTAATCAAAATGATTTCATTTTTTCTAGATTCATCATATGTGAACAACAATTTTTCTCCATCCACCAGCACTCCGAAGTTGAATCTGAAAGTATAGGCAATGGTACATAGATTATGTTGGTGTGTTCAAGTAACTAAAAGATCATCCTGATCATCTAGATAAATGGCGGTTTTGAATCGAATCCACGACCCTCGGAAATAAGCCTGTATGCTAGACCACCACAGAGATCAACAATATATTACTTGATCAGGTATTAATAATATTACCTTGGGGTTACCATCAGGACCATTGACCACGGAGAATACATGTCCGTCGTCTCCGTACATGAGCTCGTAGCTGGTGACGTACTGGTCGAAGAGTGGGCTGCCCTGTAGTATGACTCCATACACAGGCTCGCGACGCGGGAACTCCACCTGTATGTACTGGTCCTTGTCCATCTTCTTTGGTGCCCAGCTTCCGGCTGTTTGACATTATAGAATAGAATAGAAATAATCATTATTTAAAGAGACTTAATATAAATACTTTTGAATATTCATATTTATTTTATTCTACCACTCATTCGGAGCACAGACTCAACCTTAATTGTGCAAATTGGTATTTATGGTATACCAGTTGTTACTCGTGACTTTGTCTGCACTTTTTATCACCTATTACATCCCCTTACAGATTTATCAATTACAAAAAAAAAACTAATAGTAATTGGCGAAATTTGTTAGTCTTTTAATGAGACGCAATTGGTTTATATATCATTTAAATAAGTAACTAAAAATGTTATCGCTTAATACATATATAATCTCTACAAATACAAATATATAGTAAAATTGAAGTGTCTGTTTGTAATTTCAAATTAACAGCTTTTCACTAAATACCTATGTATAAAATTATTACTTACATAAAAAAATGACAAATAAATTTTATCTGTCTGTTTGTTCTTGTTAAATTCTAAAACGTATATACCTACCTTAATGCGATTTTGACTCGCAGATAGCTAATATTGTAAGGGGTAACTTAGTACTACTTATATTTTATAAATTTTAGTTATTTTAATTCTATGCGGACAAAGTCGCGGGTAACACTAGTATAATAATAATATATATACATAGTAATGCATCTTATAATATGTTATTATTCAATTAGATATATAACTCCCACGTATATCTGTGAGTCACTTATAAAGTTGTGCTTAGTTTACGACTAGATGGCGCTGTGTATTTTACTGGGTTATTATTTATTATACTGGGTTTTATTAGTTTTATTATTTTTAATGTTATATCAATCAGTTTACCGGTGATGTCGAGCGGATGTCCGTCGAGCACAGCGTACTGCGGCTCGAACAACTCGTTGGCGACGGAGCTGGCGCTGAACGCTGTCTCCTCCAAAGGCTCGTCACCCCACAACAGGTTCTTGTAACTATAAAATTATTATTGTGATATAGTAATTATATTCCAGCACGTCCAATAATATAGTAGATTTTAACAATGTACGATATATAAGTCACTTTATCTAACCTCACTCTTTTGTCTTCTTTTACTTATAAAATCAATATGTCACATAATAATATTATATATATAATAATATTGCAATAATAATATTGCAATAGTATATCTCAAAGTACACTCCTAAGAAAAACATAAATATAAAATTCTTTTCAAACTCCGCTGAAGCGAGGGTGAACCATAGGCGCAAACGCTGAAGCATATGGAGTAACTAAATCTTCTCTTTCATTTAAAAAAACCTCACGCAGTTCATGTAGCGTTTAGTTTATATAGTCTTAATAACTAGTGTACGTTGGAGTATTCAGGATGTAACCAAATACACAAGTTCCAACCCTACTGTGTTTACTCTCGCCACCGATCCTGTCATCACAATCAATGGAAATTTAAAACAGATATTCAAACTTAAAAGAAAAATCCTCTAATTTATTTCGTACTAGCTGACTCGCTCCATTTTGCTTGCGTCACATTTTCGCCGTTTCTACAAAATTTTCCATTCAGTCGTAACTTGATTTTATGTAGCCTATAATACTTACAAATAACATGACTTTCTATTGGTTAAAGAATAGTACTAGGCATATTGGTTGTGGAATAAAAAGTTTAAAATCCGTCACAACTAAAATTAGCATTGTTGTCACTAAGTATAAGATTCCCCTACAGCCCTACAACTTCACAAACCTCTTGCTATTTGCCCAATAACTAATTCTTCGGGAATAAATGTGTTGCTGACATTATAAATTAGACTTTACGACCTAGAATATAAGATAGGATGTAGAAGTATTATGGAGGTTATAATATATTTGCGAAGTTAGTAAGAAATTATGGTACTGTTCATGTATAATTGTATATAGGCGTTAATTACTGCTTTAGATCAGATCGACTGTCTAAGTTTTTTGATATTTCAATATATATGAGAAAAACAAATATCCTAAATTAGTTTTAAGCTATACTTTAAGCATAGTTAGATCCATAAATCTATGTAGAGGATGCTGAACAGTAGAAGATGAAAATAATTGTGAAGGTTCTGACCTGTCAGGAGAGCATTCAGGTGGTGGCGAGACAGTACTCGGTACTATAAGAGGAGTGGAAGTGGTCGCAGTGGTGGGAGCGACCGTAGGCGGGACCGTGCTGGTGACGGGTATGAACGTCGTCGACGGGACGGTGGGCGCTGGTGTGGTGGTCGTAGTAGTGGTGGTGGAGGTGGTAATCTCTTCTGTAGTGCACAGACTAGAATCACAGTGCAACTCGTTGTTGAGGCACTGGCATTTGCGGCAACCTTTCTTCACAACGCCACCCGGCTGCAATGTAAATTATATGTTCAATATTACCGCTATATAAAAAATCTTTGAGCGTTACGATTTATTTATTGGGGTTTAACAAATGACTAGAGATAATAAAATTAAAACTTATCTACAAACAATCTAAAACAAATTTAATAAAAAATAGATAGATAGATAATTTTTTTATTCACAATTACAGACACATAACATACATGAGATACAGATAAACACGAATTAATAAAAGAAATGTAGGTAGCTTTATGTAAAGTGAAAAGGTAGCCAACTCAGCATAATGCTACAGATAATGCTACGGATACCTAACATGAAATTACTATATTTTATTAAATTTGTTCTAGTATTATTGCAACATAATATAAGTCAGCTTTGTGATAATAACAACCATGGTTGAGTGTCCCAAGTTGGGCGCCAAAATTACGTAACTATATTATGAGGTGTTAGTAATGAATGCGAGGTAATTTGCTAATTATGTTACATATATCAAACTCTACACGTTCCCCCTTCGAAGCCAGCTTGGCTAATTCATAATAATATTAGCATTATGGACTTAATTTTTATAGTATCATCTGCTAGTGGTGTCCGCCAGCATAAACCATTAACAAAAGTGGATTCATGAAAAATTTCTATCATTGTAATAATTGGAGTGAATATATACATATTAACGTTCTGGAAATTAATTATGGTATATATTTCACAATGTAAGTAATCTGTTTTTTATGACTGTCTATAAAAAGATAACTATCTCTGCTGTTTACATTTTGTGTACCATCAACTATCAGTAGTATAAAATAAATATGTCTCAAGTTTCTACCTTCACAATACTTCCAATATGATCCAGATCGTCATAGCACGTGCAGGAGTTTATCGGCACGCAAGTGTTCTCGTCGCGCCATCTAGTGTCGCCACCGCACTGTGTCTCCGGCACGCAGCCTTCAACACATTTCTGCAAAGCGCAACAGTTGAAAACATTTAAGTAACTTTGATAACTTTCTAAATACATCTTTATTTTCATTAGCTTCTAAGATTCTCAAATGTTATATGGAATATACCTCGTATTCCATTATATATATTGTTCACAATTTACGTAATGTGGATATACATTGTGTGACAGCACTTCTGTTTCAGATATTTTTTCCAAGCAACGGTCTTTATGGTGAGACCTAATACTTCATGAATGGCACAGTATGAAACGTATCACGGCCTTACTATAGGATGTGATGCAAGAGATATTCATATTTGGTATATAAGCGATATTTGCCATTTTCTAACAGGAGGGCCGTGTTCGTCAATTGGTTAAATAAAAATAAGATTGTAAATTTCACTAAATCTTTCACGTACAAGTACAATTTTATCCGTGGAAAATGATGGAAGCCATACCTCTCCAGGGATGCACCTGCTTTTATTCTGTAGTGTCTTCTTGAAGTGATCGCAAAGTGAGTCGCAGGGATACGCGCAGTCAGAGTATACCAGCCCCGGTGGACATATCGCAGTTGTCTGCGTCGGTGTTCGGGGAGCTATTTTATAAAAGAAATATAAATAAAATAAGTCCATTTGTAATAATAACAGCCATGGTTGAGTGTCCCAAGTTGGGCGCCAAAATTGTTTAGACAAGTGAATGTCATATAGTTCTCCGCGCAGTCCTACGTGGAAACAATCGTCCTTCATCGACAGCCTCAGTGGTCTAGTGGTTTAGCACACTGCTTTACTATCCGATGGTCGTGGGTTCTATTTCTCGCACGGCACAAGCATTTGTATTCATGAGTATGATTGTTTGTATCGGTCTGGTTGTTTTCTATGTATAATATGTATTTATTTACAAAAAAATGTATCCATGTATTTATATCAGTTGTCTAGTACCCATAACACAAGCTCTGCTTAGCTTGGGACTAGGTGGCGCTGTGTGAATTGTCCTGAAATATTATTATTATATTATTAATTGTTTGGACCTTTGCCGCAAACTTTACGCTACTTTTAACTGTTTTGATACCATGTTCATTCTATTACTCTCCGCTGATGCACGCACCATTCCAATAATGATATTGGAATGGAGCGTGCATCAGCGAGTCAGATAATATCGAGTTAAAAGTTTCTGTTGGATGACCAACAGAAACTTTTAACTCGATATCTATTACTTGATTCGTTACTGTTCTGTTTCCTCAATAAAAAAACTTTTATAAATCCATTTCTTTTGCTTTCGTTATGATTCATAGGCACCTAAACATTAGTAATGTATCTAACAAATGTGAGACTGTGTTTGTTATTGAATACAATCTACTAAGATCAACAGACCTGTAGCTAATGACGTGGCTATCTCTGGAATATACGTCGTTGTTGCAGCAATACCTGTGTAAAAAAAAATTAAGTAAGTACTATAATAATATTTCAATATTCATACAAATACTATAAATGCTGAGACTATTATGTTCGCTACCTTTTCACAATTAAACGCCCGAATGGACATTAATGTAATTAGTTTATTTTTAGATATAGATTTAGAAATTCTTTCGTGAAATCCTATTCGAGTGTAAAAGAGCGAATGACTAACTGTAGAATAATATAGTTTTCTTTAAATTCCAGTTAGCTGCATTCTGGTCGCAGAGCTATGACGGTATATATCATAAAAATCTGTAATCTGGATATGTATTTGATGGGTAACAGAGAATCACTTGTGAAATATGGAAGCTATATTACAACCGCCTCAACCGTTTCGATTCAAGAATAATTTACTAAACGTCACATCGGGAAACGTAAGCAAAGAATGGGAGAAATGGAAAAAGGCTTTTTTGGTATATTTTGAGGCCTGCGAATTGAATAAAAAAGAGAAGAGAGTACAAATTAACATACTGTTACACATTATAGGTGAAAAATGCCGAGAAATATATGAACAGTTTTCTGGAGAGTATAAAACGGTGGATGACGTATTAAAACAATTTGATGAGGTATTTTTACCCAGGAAAAACTTAACTGTCGAGCGACATATTTTTTTTACACGAGATCAAGAAGAAATGGAATCAATTGAGCAATACGTATTTGAATTGAACAAAATGGCAGCAAAATGTGAATTTAAAGATTTGTGTAGTGATCTCGTGCGGGACATATGTGGGATCAGGAATGGTGCAATGAGGGAGAGATTACTAAGAGAACCAGATTTAACTTTATCCAAAGCCGTGGATGTTTGCAAATTTGTTGCAACATTATTCCAATGTTATTAATATTATAAACGTGAATATTTGTCAGTAAAGAGATATGATGTTTGTTACTCTTTCACGCAAAAACTACTGAACATATTTTGATGAAACTTTACAGTAATAATGGCTGAGTATCCCAAGTTGGGCGCCAAAATTACCAAACTATTGTTATATTATAAGTTTACCTTGCGGTTGGCCGCATTCTGGCCGCAGAGGTATGACAGCAGCAGGCCAGTCACACACCATGGTGTTGTTGTTGTACATGGTGCCCTCCACGCAGGACTTGAGTACGGTGTGAGGCTTATCAGGGTTTAGCAGGTCAGGGGTGCACTCGTAAAATTGGCTGCAGTTCTTCGGGTGCGGGTAGCTTGGTCGGTCAGCGTTCAGACATTGGAACTGTTCTGTGGGTTTATATGTATAGTATATGTTAGATATATATGCTTATTTGAAATCATTTGATGTTTATGATATAGAACAGACAATTATATGAATCATGTAATAAAGAAATATACAAATAAATAAAATATGAAGTGTCTGATTGTAATATTACAGTAACAGTTTTTCATTAAATGCGTATGAAAATATATACAGTACCTACATAAACCAATAATTATAAACACTTTGTCTTTCTGCTTGTTCTTTGTAATCTCTTAGGCGGATTTGACGGGACTTTCACTCACAGATAGCTAATGTTAACTTAGGCTACTTTAACTTTAGACATTTTATTTATTTTAATAAAAAGAAAATTTCACGCGGACGAAGTCGCATTAATATTTTTCCGCTTCGTATCAATAATTGCCGGGGAACAAAGCGTTTAAAGTTCCGATAAAGTAAGGTAGCTAATGACTCGCATGTATATTTTTTTGTTTGAATATATGTTTAAATAATCTTGGAAAACTTCAAAACTTGGTAGCTTAGCTTAATAGCAGGATAAGAAAAAGTATAAAAAAAATACCTTCACACTCGCAGTAGACCCGTATCTCGAAGTCTGGGCACGTGCCCCCGGTCTCCCTGCAGAGCAGTCCTCGCTCGAGGCTGCACTCCGCGTCGAGTCCAGTCTCCTTCGGACTCTGGTGGTTCACCTTCGTGCGGCACTCGATCTTCGTCATCATGTCTTGATTGCACATTGAGGTGCCAATTTCCTGATTATAATAATAATGATTATACTATATCAGGACAATGAAATATTATTCTAAATCGAAATTAGCTCTCACAAGTTCCTTAATTTCAGGTAGTGGACACAAATTGAAAGGTGCCGACTGTTGACAGAAATATTACAAGTGTAGGTAGTACGTACATACGTAGTGTACACACATAATTGTGTCTACATTTGTAATATTTCTGTCAAAACTTGAGACCCTTCAAAAACTGACGGAGAAAAACAGTCCGTGTTACGACTCTGCGTTGAGTACTCGCATTTCCAATAAGCTTTGTATAATAAACATACTAATGTACAATAAATAGTACAATTATTTCATCAGTATACTCACTATATAATAAACATATAAATTAAGTAGCGACACCTCATCACATCATATATAACGATACAGTGGTGTATATATATACACCTATAACTTCCGCGCTATATATTTATATGCATAAAGAAAATATGATTCTAAATTGAAATTAGCTCTCGCCAGTTCCTTTATTTCAGGTAGCGGATGGAAATTGAAGGGTGCCGAGTGTTGACAGAAATATTATAGTACAAGTGTAACTACATATTTATATACATAAAGAAAATATGATTATAAATAGAAATTAGCTCGCACCAGTTCCTTTATTTCAGGTAGCGGATGGAAATTGAAGGGTGCCGAGTGTTGACAGAAATATTATAGTACAAGTGTAACCACATATTTATATACATAAAGAAAATATGATTCTAAATTGAAATTAGCTCTCACCAGTTCCTTTATTTCAGGTAGCGGATGGAAATTGAAGGGTGCCGAGTGTTGACAGAAATATTATAGTACAAGTGTAACCACATATTTATATACATAAAGAAAATATGATTATAAATTGAAATTAGCTCGCACCAGTTCCTTAATTTCAGGTAGCGGCTCCTTCTCAACAGACTGTCCATTAGTTCCAGCTTCGGGCGTGTGTCTACTGATCCACTCTGTCCATCCGGTAACACATTTGAGTGGCTCATCGTGCGGCCTTGATGTTGTACTTTCCTCAATCAATCTAGGCTGTAGAAAAATAAATTAAAAAATTAATATAATTTAATGAATTAGTTATTATTTTGCGGAAGTCCATTTCGTTACTTAATGGATTTATAAGCCTTACTCTTGAATAACTCTATCTATTGCTGAAAACTGCAATAAAATCTGTGGCGTAATCTAAACGATATAAGCGAACAAACAGCGGCGGAGACTTTGTTTTATACTATGTAATGATGTAAATATTTAAACATATTAAACGGGATTGTCAATTAATTTTGTGATCGAAAATATGTGGTGCTGACAGCACCCTGTATAAGAGATTTTTTGGGTTAAATGGTATACTAACCGCTATAGTGGAACACGGTTGTCCAGTGCAAACCCTGCTCTTCTTGGAGCATCGGCAAGTGTGGCAGGCGTCCTCTTCAATGATTTCTCCTTCCAGTATCTCCTTACCGTCAGGGAGGGTCATGCACAATGGTTTACACTTGGCACGCGGTACGCACTCCGTTAACGTGCCGTTACTGTACACGGAGCCTTCTGGGCAGGACTTCTTTGGCTTGCAACCTGGTAAAGATATTGAAATATTTAAATTTGACTACGATCTTTTATGTGATAGTTGTATTAAATGGAAATACATTTTATAACAACACCAATTGATAAAAAACTGCATGTAGTTGTCCCTTATTTGGGAATATCTAGGCAGTTCATTCCAGAATCTAAGTGTACGCTCTTAGATAAAAAACAAATTGTTATGATTATTCAAAAGTGCTTGAATTAAGTTTATTTGAATAAAGGATTTTCTAT